>NC_142536.1:13746250-14055625 GCF_056151865.1 Erythranthe guttata | reverse complement strand
TCTAACTTGAGAGTCGGAGGGGTTTCCGCCGTATTAACCACAGCCTAGTTCACGTGTCTTCTGATCGCAGGTATCTCAGGACCATCTAATTCGTGAGTCAGTGATCACTTTGCTCTCTCAGCTCATCCTACCCCAACTATTTAAGGTGATTTATCTTTAGTATCATCATATCACTAGATAATTAGATCTAAATTCAAATGAAAATCTCACAATGATAAAATATTAGACTTACATTTATATAAAAAAAATTGAGTATCAATTAAGGCGGGAAAATTGGAGGAATTGGTTCGAAATTAAGTTTTTTCATTAAATTCTAGGTTTTCTCTGGAGTATTACATTAATTCCAATCACGTTCGGTTTTTTATTTTTGGAAATTCTCGAACTAAAATGGGTAAAACTCATTTTTTAGTCTAAGAGCCCGTTTGGCTAAACTTATTTAAAACATCTTATAAGCTCATACATCTGATAAGATGTTTTAGGAGTTGATAAGCTGTTAAATCTTATTTTAAAATTTATTTTTTAGGGTAAATTACACACACCCCCCTGAGGTAAGCTTAAATAACTGTAAGGTCCCTGTGGTATCGATAATTACACTTAGCCCCCTGAAACGTAGTCAGAAACTCTAATGGGATAATGAATTGGATACGTTATTCCGATAGGGTTCTAACGGACTATTGGTTTCAGAAAGTGGTGAAGACAACAAAGAGCTATGGGGTGACATGGCTCCCCGAACATTCCCGAACATTTCTTAAATCACCCATAGCTCTTTGTTGTCTCCACCACTTTCTGAAACCAATAGTCCGTTAGAACCCTATCGGAATAACGTATCCAATTCACTATCCCATTAGAGTTTCTGACTACGTGTCAGGGGGCTGAGTGTAATTATCGATACCACAGGGACCTTACAGTTATTTAAGCTTACCTCAGGGGTGTGTGTGTAATTTACCCTATTTTTTAAGGTGTTTGGATATTTAGCTTATAAGCTACTTTTATTTTTTATAAGTAGTTCTGGTGTTTGGAAATATAAGGTCTGTTTATCGTCATAATGACAAAAAAATACATGATTACATTATATAATTTATTATTGAGATAATCAGATTATCCGGGTTTTTTTATATACATATAAAATATAAATGGAAAAAAATCGGATTCAATTCTCAACTGCCCCTAAATAATTTTATTTTTTTACAATTATTATGATAATTTTGATAATTATATTTTAACTAATTATTAATCTTGAGTAAAAAAATACGTTGCTTTGATAAAAGAAAAATTGTAATTGTTTTACCAAACATCTTTTAACAACTTATAAGTGCTTAAACATCTTATGCCCCTTTTGATTGCCAAGATGAGCCATGATTAACTAAATAGTTGGACTTAATTTGATGTTTGGTATCCTCAATAAATTGCCGGGTCGACCCGCCAAAATTATATAATCATGGATTGTCTTGGCTTATCTTGCGTTCTAATGAGTTTTTTTTGGACGTTTCAAGCTCCAATAAATTAATTGGGTCTCATTAGATTATTTAATCTTGTCATGGGTAATCTTATCTTGCCAACCAAACGGGGCCTTATAAGATATTTTTAGGAGCTTATAAGCTTAGCCAAACAAGCTCTAAATTACGGTCACCCCTGAGGTACCGGTAACGTCAAATTACAAAAAACCCATAATATTTGGGTAATTACAATCATCCCCTAACTATGAATATTCTTACATGTCCATCATTGCGGGAAGATTCTATGTCCACATTGCGGGAAGATTCTGTTGAATTTGACATCATAAGAGTGGACATGTACAAAAATTCATAGTTGAGGGGATGGTTGTAATAATCAAAACATGAAGATTTTTTTTTCCTTCGTAATTTGACCTTACTCGAAGAGGTTGCCGTAATTTACTATTTTTTTTTAATTCTACCATTAATATAAGGGGTTATTTTCAAGGTTCTAAAAGGCGGTTATCGGGTACGTGGCGGTTAGGGACCGCCACACGATAAATCGGCGCGGCGGTGATTTATCGGAGATAAATCGGAAATATATCGGTTTTTAAATTTAGTGTAATATATTTCTAAATATTATTTGTAAATACTCAAAATATATATAAAAGAATATTTAAACATAATTCTATCCTATCATTCATATGTTATTATATAATTCTAATTACTCAATAAATAACAAAAAATTTAAAAACAATAAGATCATAATATAATAAAAGATTCTTACGAAATACAAATACCATGCAAGTCTTTCGCATCAACAATTAATATAAACACAACAAAGCATAAATTGCGGGGTAGTACTTGGTTTGGTTTTAGAAGTTGAAAGAATTGGAGAAAAACAAAAAATCAAAACATATTTTCATTTTAATTTAAATTTAGAAAAAAAAAAAAAAAATCGATTTGGTGACCGATATATCGGTTTGACCCGCCAAAAAACCGCCGCAAACCGCCTCGCCGTAAAAAAACGATATTCCAAACCGCCTCAACAAAATCGTAAAGGTTTATAACCGATACCGATATGGCGGCCGATATATCGACCGCCACGACCGATATTTAGAACACTGGTTATTTTACATACCCCCTAACCACCAAATAAACCAGGGATAAACCCAAGCCCAAATCATCTTTTGACATACCCCCTGGAGAAGCGAAAGTACTATACTACCCTTATATGCAATTTTCGGCCAAACTGCATTCAACATTTCTGGTCCTGCATTTATCATTTTCGCTGATTTAATTTTTTTTTATTATATAATAATAAACTTGTTTGTTATATATATATATATATATATATATATATATATATATATATATATATATATATATATATATATATATATATATATATATATATATATATATATATATATATATATATATATATATATATATATATATATATATATATTTAATTTTTTAATTTTTTTTTTAAATTAAAAAAAAAAATTAATTTTTTTAATTTTCAAAATAATATGTTTACTGTACTGAAAATAACTACATGTAACTATAGTACCTATAGTAATTCGTAGTTATGTTCGTTTTTTTTGCCCATATTTTTAGTCGATCAATTGACACACACGAATATTAGCTTATACTAAAGAAATTCATAAACCCCAACAAAAAATTACAAATGTCAATATTTTTATTATAAATCACCTCAAAACCAAATAAAAATACAAAATCGAAAATACACAAATATATGCATATATAACTACATGTAACTATATGTATAGTAATGTATAGTAATATATACAGTTTGTTGAACACTGCTTCACATGTAATTTCAACTAAATTTTTGACACCTTTAAGGAGAGAATCAATGGCTTTTATTAAGTTGCAATTGAAAAATCAAAAAATAAAATAAAAAAATTACTTAGTTGCAAATCAACAAAATTTGAAGAAACATCAAAACACTCAAAAATCAACAAACACTAAGAGATCGAGAGATAGAGAGAGAGGTTATTGCTGGGAAATGCTACAGATTTTAAATCAAACAGACAGTGACTCCTCACCCCCTCGCCTCCTACCAAAACCCTAGCCGCCGCTTATAACCACCCACGGTTCCGTGCGCCCACAAATGCAAAAAAATATAGAAATAAATCTGAAAACATAAAAATAAACAAAATTACCATCAAAATATAGATCTCGACGAGAGGAATCCAACGGTGCGTAGCCCGTCAAATTTCGACTGGTGAAACACAAAGAACACTTCCGGCAAGACCATCGTCGTCGAATGAAAAAAAAAATTTGCAGAAACAGATCTGCTCTCCAAACTGAATGAAATCACCACCAAAAGAAAGAGCCCGACGAGAGGAATCCAACGGTAGTTAAACCATCGAATTCCGACCACCGGAGAGAGAGTTATGGCTCCGAGAAGCAATTTCACCGGTGGGAGGTTTGTGGAGGCGGGATTTTGAATTTGGGAGAAGAGAGAGACCGAAATGTGAGTGTCTAGGGTTTAAAACTGATTTTAAAAGGGTATTATAGGTACTTCAGAGGGGCCCAGGGGGTATGTCAAAATATTTTTGAAATTAGGGGGGTTTCCCTTAGAGTGTAATCCACTCGCTAGTTAGTTCTATATAATTTGGGAATGAGGGGGTCTACAAAATAATCCCTTAATATAAATATATAATAAGATGAACAAAATGCACTTTGACCCCTACAAATTTTCAATTTTCATAGTTTCCCCCTTACTAATTAAAAAATGAGAATTTCCCCCTTACAAAATTATGCTAATTGCACTTTGCCCCAATTGACACTTTCCAGCATTTCTTCACCAGTATTTTTATTTCTCCGTTCACTTGAAGGAGATTTTCGGTTTCACTTGAACGATTTATCCATTCAATTTAAAGAAAGAAAATACAAAAAACATAAATTCAATATAAGTCATCTTCCCACCACCAAAAAATTATCCTGCTCCATCGCACCTGCTTCGCCGCTGGCAACCACCCACCACCATAACACCATGATAAACATCCGCCTAAAGTTAGCCAACACTAAATTCAAATAATTCGTCGTCAATCTTTACAAGGATATTAGGTGGTCGAATAGATTGGAGAGATTTATGCGTCGATGATGTATGACCGATCGACGTCTTCATAGCTGCGGAAGATGTCAATTTTGGTGAGGGATAACTGGAAAAATTAATGAGAAAATGCGAAACTTGAGCAACAACGTGATGAGGGTTATGGTGGTGGTTAAAGAAACTAGTGTTGTGAGAAACTTGAAAGTGCCGTGGAAAGAAGGAAGGGAATTAGGGTTTTTAAGGAAATTTTAAAATTGCAATTTGGTCCTTAAAATTAGATGGATAAACTTAAAATCTAGTGTAATTGAAATAAAATGACGCATATATCCATAGAATGACGCATATACTGCAGATAAATTAATATTCGATAAATTTAATAACTTCGCTTAAATAATAAATCCTTCTGATCCCAACTAGGTGAGAACATCCTAAATTATTAACTCGATAATTTAATATTTCGCTCAATTAATAGAATTTCCATAGTCCCGACTGTATTAATTTATAGAGGTTTAAATGTACACCATAAATGGACGGAGAAATTCGAAATCCGTTAAAAAATACACCAGAGTTCGAATTTTTTCAATTTGTAGGAGGGAAATTGCGAAAACTAGAAATTTCTAGGGGGCGAAGTAGATTTCGTCATAATAATGTTGATATCATAATTAAGATGTAACGAAAATAATGAATTTTAGAAATTATATCCAGTTATTAAAATCAGATTAAGATTTCAAAATAAATAAATACTCCCTCCGTTCCATTTTAAATGACGTTTTGGGTTGTTACACATATATTAAAAGACATATAATATGGGACAGAGGAAGTAAAAAATTAATTTCAAGATCAATGATTTTTGAAATTAAAGTCGCTGAAATTAAAAATCAACGTCCCAAGTCCCCAACCAACCAACTCCCCCAATTTCCATCGCAATGATTATAAGTGAGACGGAACGTTTTCTCTTTATCTCTCTCTCTTCTTTTTATTTTATTTTATTTTATTTAATACTAGTAACTCACCCGTGCGATGCACGGGGATTAATTCAAAAACTTAGAATGAATTAATATAGAAAATCAACGAATAAAAAATATGTCGAGAATGTAAAGAATACAATTGAACGATAAATAACAAATTCGTATCTTAATTTATTAATCAAAAGTCTCGTTAAAAAATAAACAAACAATGTTCTAAGCACCATCCACGTTGAAATGTAGCAAGTAACTCCGAGATTGAAATCAAAGTAATGCACCAGTCTTGCACATCAATCTGAATGTTGGTAAAGAAGACCACATAACTACAATCAGATCTATAACCAGAGGACGAATAACCTGTTATTTTTCATCATATTCAATATATAAGTCAAAGGCGTAGATAAAGAATATATATATATATATATATACTCTTCACTCGAGACAACGCTACGTACAATTGACCGTGACTGGAAACATGGATTAATTCGAAGATCAAATAATTGCATTAATAAAATATCGAAGATTTAAATTTAAAATGATCCAGCAATAAATAAAAAAAATTGCATTTCATTTTATCACAAAAATTCCACATAAATACAAATTGACAACGTTGGAACAGTCAAATTAAATGCCACAAGCAACTCCATGAGTGGAGATTGATTCAGAACACCACTCTTACGTCTTACGCATTAATCTGAATCTTGATACAGTAACACATGAAACTACTGTCAAATTTATTAGATGAATAAATATTATATATATATATATATATATATATATATATATATATATATATATATATATATATATATATATATATATATATATATATATATATATATCAAATGAAGAATGTGTGTATAGAATTACCTTTGCCCAAAAAAGGGCATAATCGAATATCACAACGAAAAACACTATTCACTAAAAATAAATCTGAACGCACATTAAGGCTATGTTTGATAGAATTAAGTGTTGAACGCTGAATGCTGAATACACACCTGAATGAGTAAGAGAGACGTTTGAACGCTGAATACTGGCCAATTAAGTTTGTTTGTTAACTCGAAGCTTATTATGGCTGAATAGTGTGATTTTACTACATTGTCCTTAAAAATTGTTAATAAAATGTTTATTTACCATTTGAATTATAAAACAAAAAATATATAATCTTTTTAATTCATTAGATCACATGTTTCATTTGATGAAAATCAATATAACTGAGTTAATACTAATTCTACATTAATGACACATATAGATAGGAAAATATATTACTTTAATATAAATAAAAAATATCAAATAAAAAGATCTAATGAGAAAACATAAGAATAAAATGTTTAAATTTGCGTTAGCGTAGAAATTTTAAAAACTATTTTACATTTTTGCACCATCACACAGACACACCCATACAACTTATCTAATTGGAAGAAATTTATAGAAGAAAAGATAAATGGGTTGAGATAGTGAAATTTATTGGGAATAAATTAATCATAAATGCATTCAGCGTACAACTGAATGAATAAGTTCAAAATTTCTGACTGAGCCAATAAGCAATGAATGGCTTCAATCAGACCTTCCTACCAAACACACTGAATACGATATTGCTTACCGAATAAGAGATGGCTGGTAATTCAGAGCTTATTCAGAGGCTATCAAACGGAGCCTAAATGTACACATATAAGTCAATGAAAAACATGCGCATGCATATAATATATAAATGATGTTTGTTAAAGTGTCATATTCACCGAAATACAACTCTTGAAATACTTCTTTGTACACGATATTGCAAGTAGCATAGGACAATTCACCAGATTCTTAATTGATGAAAATCGTTATTGAAAATATACTCTTAACTCTAGACAGTGTTACGAACAATACTAATATTAATTTAATAGTGATACTAATGCTAAATCTAATACAAATGCAAATACTAATACAAATACTAATATTAATACTAATACTAATACTAATAGTAATACTAACAATAATAATAATGGTTAGTATAAATACTAATACTAATATTAATATTAATATTAATACTAATACTAACACTAATAGTAATGGTTAATATTAATACTAATACTAATACTAATACTAATAATAATACTAATACTAACAGTACTAATAATGGTTAATACAAATACTAATACTAATACTGATACTGATACTGATACTGATACTGATACTGATACTGATACTGATAATGATACTGCTATTGATACTGACACTGATACTGATAGTGATATTGATATTGATAATGATACTGATAACGATACATATACTAATAATGATGTTGATATTGATACTAAACTGATACCGATAGCAATAGTGATACTCATACTCATATCGATACCGATGTCGATACCGATACCGCTACCGGTACCGATATCGATATTGATATTGATAGTCATACTGATATTAATACCAATACCGATACCAATACTCATACGGATACCGATACGCATACCGATATCGATACCGATATTGATACCAATACCGATACCGATAATACCGATACAAATACTAATACGAATACTCATACTGATAATGATACTAATACTAATACTAATATTAATATTAATATTAATATTAATATTAATACTAATACCAATACTAATACTAATACTAATACTATTACTAATATTAATACTAACACTAACACTAATAGTAACACTAATACAACTAATACAAATACTAATACTAATACTAATACTAATAATAATACTTACATTAATATAAATGGTTAATACAAATAAGAATACTAATATTGATACTTATATAGATAATGATATTGATAATGATATTGATATTGATATTGATACTGATACTGATACTGATGTTGATAATGATATTGATAGTGATAATGATACTAATATTGATACTAAATTGATACTGATACACTTTACATATATGTACCAACTTTTTGTATTGATATAAGATACATATTTGCAATGAAGCACGATCATCTTAG
This sequence comes from Erythranthe guttata, assembly GCF_056151865.1. Lineage (NCBI taxonomy): Eukaryota > Viridiplantae > Streptophyta > Magnoliopsida > Lamiales > Phrymaceae > Erythranthe > Erythranthe guttata. The sequence goes on along the minus strand of NC_142536.1, from coordinate 14,047,174 downwards.
TCAAACTAACCTTCAATATCTATTGTATTGCCGTTAAATGTCATACACCTAGTTCCTAGATTTTTTAATTTCCGAATGGAAATGGATATACTCCCTTCAGGATATATTGACATTTCCCTTTATTTTTTGGTAGTTTTCTTTTCACTGACAATGTATTCAACATCGGTATAAATAACTTAAAATTAAATATAATTCAAAAAATAATATACTTAAATGAGAAGATATAAATCGCATTATAGTTGTATGTCGTTACACATAAAAATGTATAATATCATATGTCTAATGCTATATATTAATAGTGATTACATCTAATATTACATTACGCTAATATTTAAAGAAAAGATTTACTCAACTTAATATGATTAAAATTTAATGTTGTAAATAGTTATTTTTCGAAAATCTTTTCCAACATTTTTATCAGGTAAGAAAAAGGTAGGCAGTGGAACACAAATATAATAATTAAATATATAAAAATTAATGTAACAAAAACAACAATAATTGATATATAATAAAATATGAGATACACCGACAACCAACGTCCATCAATTTTATGTATATATCGACTAATTCAATATAATTGATTACGTTCTAGTTATATATATAATATATCAAACAAAAAACTTTTAACACTATCTCAAATATTGCTGCATATGAAATAAAATTATTATTACCAAAATAAATAACGTGATATGCAAATATAGTAAATCATCCACTCCGACCAAGGAAATTTTTCCTCTAGTGATCCACACAAAGATACATAATCTGCATAGGATTCTTCTTTCTTGAAATGTCGTAAAAATAATTATAGAAAAAACACTCCATATTAAACATGTGAATAAAAAGAAATAGATTAAAATATTAAAATATAAGAAATCTTCGTGTAAAAAATATATTAATGTAAAATATTAATGCACAAAATATATTCAAATTAATATTATTTTTAAATATATTTAAGTTATAATTAAAATTACGATTTTAAGTTGAAAAAATATTTAAAATGCATGATATATCAAATGAATGATATGTATACTAAGTAATTATTACATTACAATTTTATTTATATTTTTTTCCATTTATACATTCATAGGATGTTGAAAAAAAATTTATGTTGAAATATTAAAATTAAAGATTTTATAAAAAAAAAATAGAATGAATTATAGCAAAGTTTAAATGTAAAATGCATTGTTTAATAGAAAGAAAGTTGTATCTCATATCACGTAATTGTATTTATTTAAAACTTGTTAGTCGTTTGAAAATCAATGTCATACAGAAAACTCGAATTAGATCAAATGGAACTAAATTTCAAATGGAACGAAATTGAACAGCACATTTATTCATTTGAATATATCATATAATTTATTTTCAAAAAATACAAAATACACATAACCGGAAAATTAATATATTGTTTACAATTATTCAAATAAAAAAATAAACTAAATTCACATAATAAATTACACAATCAAAAAACAAACACGTTTATATCAACATTTTGTATGTCACATTGTTAATTTAAAACAATAGATCGGTAGGATATTTCACCATCTTGTCCAGTCTTGAAAAATCTTTTTGCATATTATCCAAAATATTGGTGAGGTTCTGTAAAAAACAAAAAAGAAATGAAACAAAATCAGAACAACAAAGATTTATAGCAAGGATTAACAACAAAATTAACATATAAAATAATCAAATAAAGAATACATGAAGAACAAAGAACAAAAACATAAAATAATATAATAGCTAGTTATTAACAGTGAAAAACATATGGATATAAAAAAAAAAAAACAACTACATTAAAAAAATCATAAAAATAAAAGAAACCAAAAAATAAATGTATAAAACGTAAAAAAAATGATATGAATGAAAAAATAAAATGAAGAAAAACATAATAACAACGAAATTCAATATGTATGTAATTATGAAGAGCAACTAAAGATTCAACCGAAATATGGAACGTCGGAATAAGAAACAAAAACAATCTAATATGGAAGGGGTTAGGAAAAGTGAATGATAAGAAATGAAAACAAAGCAACACGGACGGATGGGGTTGTGAAAAATGAATGAAAACAATGGAGTTTTTATAGGGTTTAAGAAGAGATGATTTTTTTAGATTTTTGCTAAAATAGGAAATTATTTTATTTGTGGCACTAATGGTATGCATCAAATAATTTAAATAATTCGATAATCATGGAAAAAAATCTTGGCAATTTAAAGATCTTAATTTGGACTAAATTATATAATCGTAAAAATAAAGTAAAACCATACTAATTTATTTGAATTTTAATTAAAGAAGTAAATCAAGATAAGTAAAGGAAAAAAGCAAATTAGTAGGTGTTAAATATCATTGTTGATTATATCTTTTATATACCCACTCCATCACTTAAAACAAATCAATTTAATTAGATGTGATCTCAAAGTATACGCCATCAAATCGTGTGATTGATATGCAATTTATGGAAATGAAAAGCTTAAAATTTGGAATCAATATTTTTAAACTTCAATTGGAGATATGTGATATAATAAATAAGTAAATACGTGTGTGTATATATATATATATATATATATATATATATATATATATATATATATATATATATATATATATATATATATATATATATATATATATATATATATATATATATATATATATATATATATATATATATTTCATTTGATTAATTGACATATTTCTAATTGAGTAAATATAACACAGAATAATGTATTAATGCAATCATCGTCTTAATATAATAATGTATTAATAAAAAAATTATAAATTAATTCAGTATAATTTTTTGAACGTGTAATAGAAATACGCAATTTCAAATTATTAGTAACAAAAAATATTGATATTTATTAAACAGTACAATGTAAAAAAAAGTTTTAAATTTTTTTTTTGAATGAATATTCGAATATTCCAAAATATTGAAAATTTAAAAAAAATGTATTCCTTTATTTTAATATTTTAATATTAAAAAAAACATTTTTTTCTGAAAATTATTTGAATATTCGTAAAAAAATTAAGTATCATGAATTTTTTCAATAAATATATTTTGAAATACTGGAAATATAAATAAATTTTTTTTTATTAAAGATGATACGATGGAATCTTGAAATATTAAAGATTCATTTATATTAGTGATTTGATATTTTATTTGAAATAATAATTAATAAATATAATACATAATCCGTTCTATAGTTCGGACCATATTATTATATATTAAATAGTGTTTTCCAAATATACAACCAGCCACTTCATTTAGAATCATCCACCGTGCATTGCATATTTATTAAATAATATAATTATTTTTAATTTGAAATATGGTATAATAAAAATTATATAAAAAAATAGTGCATATTTATTAACTACTTCAGTTAAAAACTAAAATATTTTTTCATTATTATTTTTAATGGAATGGATATTCGAACATTCTAAAATATTGAAAATTACAAAAAAAAAACAACATATTCCTTTATTTTAATATTTTAGTATTTAAAAATATATTTTTTTTATGAAAATTATTTGAATATTCATAAAACAATTGAGTTTCATGAATTTATTTGAATAAATATATTTTGAAATATGAAAATATAAATAAGATTTTTTTATTTCGAATTTATAAAATATTAACTTTGGAAATAATATATATACATGTGGTAATTATTAAATGATTGTGTAAATGTAAAATAGGAAAAAACTTAAAAACATCCATAAATAAAAATGCCACCTAATCAATTGAAGAATCCACCTAATCAATTGAACTCCAACTAAGCAATTTTGACAAATGACATCATCATTTGCCACATGTCAATCATTGAGGGCATAGATTCTCTTTTTATATTATATATAGATTTTATGAGTGCAGTGATTCGTTCGGGGAGTGCATCCAATCAAGCACAGATCAACGCGTCGGCCCACCCGAGCCTTAGCTCCGGTCCGAGCCAAACCTCCACTCTCGTAGTTCGTTGAAAATTTCGCACACTTATCTTTCTCACACAAACACACACAGCACAATTCATCACCAGTTTTCCCTCTATAACTCCCCGCTTCTCGCCTCGCCCATTCAAAACCCTAGAATAGAAAATCCACCTGTATTTGAAGATCGATATTCATCTCCATTCTTCTGCAATTACACAAGCCCTAATTTTGCGTAAGTCTTCCCCCTCTATTTTTTTTTTAATCTCATCGTGAAACCTCTGTATTTATGTAATGTGTGTTGGATGGGGTGGTGGGCAGGGTGTATTTGCCTGATGCTATGCGCTGTCACCATGAATTTGGGGCTGGGTTTTAGGGGTCTTATTTCAGCTGTATTTTTGGCACTGGTTCAATTATTGAGGCAGTCTGTGGTTTTTTTGTATTAAGATGCCGAATTGAATATTTTGTGATCTTGTTTCTTAAATGTGGAAGATACTGTGTTTTTGGGTTGGGGTGTACTCGTTTTTGGTACAGTTTTGATCTTCTTTTTACAGTTGTTTACTTGATTTTGTGAGGTGTAGGGATGGTTTATTTTGTTGTTAGCCAATAGGATGGAATGCAATTTTGTATGCAAAGAGGTGGTTACAGAGTTTAGGCAGAGCTTTATTGGGAATGTCCGACCATTAGTCTAGATTTTATTTGGTTTATGGCTAGCGTGAATGCGTGCTTCGGAAACTGCAATTGTTTAATCTATGATTGTTTTCACTTGGCATTAAGATGGTAATATTCCCTAGCCAATCAATGAGGAGTTCTTATGAAGCTAAGAGCCTTTGGTTCGAAAAATGAAGATCTTTTCCTTTTCAATTGGTGAAGCAAGAAAAATATGTCATTTCCCATCCACAATGAAATTTGCAAGAATGGATTCTTAATATATCGAACAAAATGGCCTGTACATAACTGGGTAATAACTAATATGGTACTTTACAACTTAATTAAGAAGCTATTTATCTAGGTAGATTTGCATCATTCTGTAGTAAAAAAACTGCTGTCCTATAAGGCTGAAAACATAAAAACTGCAATCTCCGTTAGGGAATTTGGGCTAGTTTTTTACATATGAGCATAATCACTTTCGGTGACGCCTGATAAAAGCATAACGTGCAAATAAATGAGTGATAGCAATGATTTGAGAAGCACTTAAATCTTTGATGTCCCTAGGATAATGCTCTTTGTCGTAAGATGTAGTGACTAGTAAAGATGAAAAACTCAGACTAATCATATCCGACTGTATGTTTTTTCTTCTTTGTTGCTATTCAACAACATTGTAGTTCCTATCAATACATCAATAACGATTAGTATCTTTAAACAGTCTTAGATTTAGCCTTTCCATGGCTTCCCATAGTTTTCTATAGTACTCAAGGAATGTTCAGATACCACTTGTTAGGGTTTCTTAGATCACTGAACACCACTGTTGGTGAATTGATGATTTACCTCTTCTTTTTACTCTTTTAACTATCCCGACTTGGGTATTATTGACTATGAGTAACTTCTTAGAGACACGTAATCTACAACCTCAATCCAATACAACGGATTCTATCATCTACTTCGTCCAATCTCTCTCAGTTTTCTAAATACCTGCCAACTTTTCTTTCTTTGTTCATTCAGCACTAATCAACTCTTTCTGTTTATTTTAAGACATTTGTTGCACCTTGTTCGAGCTTTTCACGCTGGTGAGGCAGGGGATAGTGTTGAAAAAGATTAGATCAGAACTGGTTCCATATGAAATATCTGGATACGTGTATACTATTTTAATCTGAAGGGATGAATCATGAAGGGTGGTATTTTAATTTCTATTTTCATTGGGCTCATTGAATATTATCCTAGAGCACTTTTGAGATTTTGGTCTTTCGAAAAATGAGTAATTATTATAGTGGGATTCAGATTTGTGAGTCTTGCAATTAGGTGTGGCAGTGATATTGGAGGGCAAGATAACTCTAGTAGGGATTGTTATTCATGAGACTTTAATATACATTGGTGGTCTAGTGAATGGACATTGAACAAACTGCATATTGAATACCAATCTTTTTGTGTGTGATAGTGTGATTCTGCCCCACTTATTTTGTTCATGTGGAAGATGATCCTGTGATTCTTGGTGTTCATATTGACTGCATTTAACTTTCTTTAGTTGTGAGTATTTATTCCGACTGTTTTCTAATAGTATTTTCACTGGGCTTGTTCTTATTCAGGAGGCTGTCTCATGTTGAGAAGTTGCAGGATTGATAATTTATTGACGAGAATTGGATCTGAATTCAATTTATCTTGTATTTTAAAGGGTGGGAGTATTTCATAGATCCCAAGGAAAAAAGGAATTGCAAGATTTAAGGTGTTAATTCTTTATTTATATATTGAAACATACCAACTGTCAACAGCTGAAATTCTGGCTTTCAACCGTCATCTATGCCTGGCAACGAAAATGGAGATAGGGTCCACAATTTCTTTGCGCAAGAAAATTCATCTCAGGGGCAGCAACAATCACATATAGGGAATTGGCCTGTGCAAAACAACAATTTTTGGGTTGGCAGCCAGAGGCAAAGTGATATAGTAACATCTAGTAGTAAAAATTACTCTTCACAAAACTCAGGTACTACCTTACTGCTTCTGTGTCGAGCTTAATTATATGTACTAAATTTATTCTGTTCTGTTTGGATAATTTCCCTTTAGGCTTTAGCCTGCATATATATAACTTTTGCCATTTATTTCGCGACTAACCTTTTTTTTTTTTTTTTTTTTTTATATACTTGACTAATTGCTTTTTTGATATTTCTGTGGTTGCACAAATATAAACAGATAGGTTACAGGCCAGCTATCCTGTTAATGCGGCACATAGCTTGAACTTTTCTCAATCAAATCCGAGACCTGATTTTTCTAAAAATCAGTCCCTCAATGAACAGCAACCATCGAATGGATTTATGTATGGAAATCAGTTTTACCAAACTAGGCAGAATGAACCAAACTTTCTGGCGATGGATACAGATTCAGATCAGCGTCATCTAATAGCGTCAAGAACCTTACCTGTCCATCAGCAGAGTGGCCAGGAACAAGCCAAAAGTTCAGGTAGATCTGAAACATCTGGTGCTCCTGTAAGTTTTGATCTATTTGGTGGTCAGCAGCAGATGAGTCACCAGCAAGCAAACATGCTGCAGGCGTTACAGCGTCAGCAATCAGGCTTCAATGACATGCAGCAACTTCAACAGCAACTCATGATCAGGAAAATGCAAGAGCTTCAGAGTCAGCAGCAAAATTGGCAGCTTGACTTAATGCCTCAAAATATGATTAGCCAGGTTCCTCCATATACCGAAGAGGCATCTGGCAGCCTGTCATCCACTCGGGTTAACGGCTCTCCAAATTCTGATACTTTACAGCATCCTTGGGCAGCTGAGCCTGGTAAAAACTGGCTGACTCGTGGTTCTTCAGGCATGCAAAGGTCTTCCAGTGGACTTGTTTTTTCACCAAACCCAGGCCAGACACAACATTTACCTGATGTGGTGCCTCAACAGGTTGATCAATCTCTTTATGGAGTTCCTGTTTCCGGGTCAAGGGGTTTGGCTGCCAATCAATATTCTCAGATGGTGACAGATAGATCTTCAATTCCACAAATGGCAACCTCTGGCAGTTCTCCTCACGGTAGCCGACATAATTTTTTGCCTGATCAAATTGGACATAATTTTTTGCCTGATCAAATTGGTGGACAGGAGGAGACTTCCATTTCTAGACAGAAATTTCAGAATGCAAAATTTGAACATGCTTCTAGTCAATCCCTGAATACTAGGACAATGGATATTGGAATGCAAGTGAATTCCATGCAAAGAAATGCATCACAGCAGGACCTTTCAAGGAGACAGGAGCTAGCTGCTCAAACCGAGACCTCGCATGAAATTCATCCAAGGCAAGTGTCTGAATCTTGGAATGAAGTTGCACTAGATCCTTCGGAAGAAAAGATTTTGTATGGTTCAGATGATAATATATTGGCTGCTTTTGGCAAGAGCCCCAATATGGGTGGTGAAGCTGGTAATTTATTCGATGATGGTGGATCTTCCAATGGGTTTCCATCCATTCAAAGTGGTAGTTGGAGTGCTCTTATGCAGTCTGCAGTTGCCGAAACTTCTAGCAGTGATATAAGGGCACAGGATGAGTGGAGTGGTTTGAATAATCACAATCCTGATAGTTCTGCAATTCAGCCCCATTCAACGCACAATAAAATTGTTAAACAAGCATTTATTTCTAGTGACAATACGCGAATTCCTTCAGCATTGAGTTCTGGATCCAACCCTCCTTCCGATAATGTAAATATGGGATTGAACCAACTTGGACATAAGTTTCAAAATGGACCTTACCAAAGAGTGCCAACTGATACTTTTCGAAGATTGGGGCAGCCTTTGGAGGAAGCTAGAGAGTGGTCGAATCGTACTTCATTACAAAGATCAGTTGCTGACGGGAGTCAAATATATGGAAATGCCTCGCAACATTCTCTCAGTGCTGAGAGAAATGCTAAGATACTTTCTGGTACTTTGGCCCCGAGACAGAGTGGGACTAGACAACCACCTAATGGTTGGAATGCTCTGGCAGCTGTATCACATGGTGGAGATAGATTGTTGAATATTGACGAGGCTGAGAAGTTGTCACAAAATTCTCAAAATCATCAGGTGAGGGTAATGCAAGGGGAAGTGCATGAAAATTCTTTATGGAAGTCCAATTCTGTAACTGGTTCTGCTATTCAATTTGGCTCTGTACAACCTACTTTAGGAAATTCCCAAGAAAATATAGGTGCTTTGAGTTTAAATGATGCTACTGCTTCAGTAGCAAATTCACGCAACATGGGATTCGCTGATGGAACCGGTGCATTTGTTCAGAGCAAAGACTTACTGAGTCAGTGGAAAAATGGCTATCCTTCAGCCAATGTCCAAGGCGGTGAAGGCCTGGGGAGAATGCTGAACCAGGTTAATGAATACAATCAGGATTTGAACTTGTTGAATAGCAGCAATAAAGATGAAGCTACTAGACATGATATGCAAAGTTGTGCTATGAAGGAAAATTCTAGTGACAGCCATCACTCAAACTTATCTCAGCATCCTTCTGGTGGCCTTGGAGAAAGTGGATTGTTGGATGTGAGTGATGCAAGATCTCTGCCCCCTGGGAAACAAAAGTCAATTAATCAGCTTGCTAGTAATTTTTCTGTCCATCGTAAGTTTCAGCATCATCCCATGGGGACCTTGGATGAGGATGCGGGACCTACCTATGGACTGAAGCAGCCTACCCAGGTAAAAGGCCAGTTCCTTGCGGAATACGTAGTTTTTGCCAGTCAAAATTGTTTGGTCAAATATCAAGAAATTCTAGAGGAACAACAGCAAAAGTGAATTATGAATTATATTGTGAATTCTGTGTAGACACCACTATTGACGAGCCATAAATAATGAATATTGTTTAATCTACAGGGTAGGCTCCCAAAAGACAATAAAGGTCCTGAACAAGAGCCTTTGCATGGCAGCTTTCTCGGTTATGCACCTAATATGTCTGTTTCTTCTAGTCGACCCTCCGATTCAAGCATAAATAAGGCTTCTTCACCCAGGTACTTACAGTTTTTCATTTTTATTTCCATTTATAGTTCTTACATATTTTGACAACATTCTGGGTGTTTTAATCTAGTCAAAACATGTTGGAGCTTCTTCACAAGGTGGATCAATCAAGAGACCAGGGTGCCTTGACGCACTTAAGTTCTGGATCATCTAAGCAGCAGCTTAGTCAATCTTCTGTTTCTCAAGGTTTTGGATTGCAACTCGGTCCACCATCTGGGCGATTGCAGATCCCTGGCCTTCCATTAGCTTCTCAGAATGCTCAAGGCAATATCAATTCAATACATCCTAGTCATGCCGGTGCTGACCTGGGAGAGAAAGGTCTGCTGATGGTCCCAACATCTTCAGTGCAACCTTTGCCATACCCTAATGAAGATTCTCAGATTCAATTTGAAGATGATAGATCTGCAGGTGCAGAACATCCTGGGAACGAGAATCCTCTGTATAAGGCTACTAGAAATTATTATCCAGCATTCAGCTCTGAAACTCCTTCCGCAGGAAGTCAGCTTCAAAATAAACTAATGAAGGCAAGTGGAAAAGTGGCAATGAATCAGCACTTGGACTCCTCTTTCAGCTATAATACTTCACCTACGGTGAAAAGGGGATCTGCAGAGACCTCCTCACCTGATGCTTCTCACAATATTCAAAAAGATAATCTTGCTCCATTTGGGGGAACGATTCAACAAACAGGCTCTTGTGATGTACAAGAAAGAGGTCCTGCTGAAGCTGCATTAACCAGGAATCAAATGCGCAGTCCTCAGCATTTTGGCATGTCTGGCATTTCTCGAGAGGGAGCTCCCAGCCAAGTTTTGCATAACATGTGGACCAATGTTCCTGCATCTCGACACACTTTGCCGACTCACTACTCTAATGTTCCGTCACAATTTTCAAGACCACCTCAGCCAAAGAATTCGGAATCACATTCTCAAGGTAATCTAGATTTTAGTAAAGGGGGTCACCTTTCATCCGAATCAAATGCAGTTCAGGCAAATTCTTCAGGTCTTTTCGGGGAAGAGCCTAGGTTGAAGGAAACTTCTGGACAGGTTGCATCATTTGCGAAGATTGACTCAGCTACGGAAATGGAAGAATCTCTGGGAAAAACAAATGATTATCCTGCTAATTCTGCTTCAAAACATAAGGATACTGGAGTTTTTGGGCAATCTTTGAAACCTAATATCTTCTCTAATGAAAACAATGCCTTACTAAACCAAATGAGGGCCTCGAAGGACGCAGAGACTGATCCAAGCGTTAGAGTTTCAAAGAGAATAAGAGGACCAGATAGCATTCTTAATGTTAGTCAAGCACATTTGACGGCAGGGCCACAAAATGAAGATAACGTTGTAGATTCACTGGATTCAAGTACTGGAGTTCCTTCTAAAGATTCAAGGATGCTGAGCGTCTCCACACCTACTGATATCTTGCAGAGAAATATTTCTCCACATGAAAATTTTGCCTCACAGGATATCGTGGTGGCTAATGTGGATGCTTCTTGGAACAAATCTTCTACTGATTGTTCTACTTCTGTTGGAGTCGAGCATAATCAGGTTGTCCATCAGATAGCACCATCCAGATTCAATCACTACGGATCTTTTAAAGATGGGAAAATGATGCATGTGCATAATGCACAAACGTTCACCTCATTGAGACCAGAAGAACTACTATTTACCCTTGTAAAACCTTCTAGTCATTTGGTCTCTCCTAATTTAGAGGAGAAAAGTACTGCTATTCCAATTGATACATGTCGAGTTGGTAGTACCGTTATAAATTCTGCTCCCACATCAGAAGCAAACAAGCATTTATCTTCCGAGTCATTGCAGCTGAATGTCACTGGTCAGCATCAGGTGATTTTGGGACCCAAGAAGCGTAAGAGTGCTACTTATGAACTTCACTCTTGGCACAAAGAAATATCAGATGGATCACAAAAACTATCTTTTCTTAGGTAATTATCATGAACCAGTATATTTCCTTCTTTGGTTCTATTCTTTTACAAACTCTTTTTCATATTGATAAGTAAAGTAGTGGTCCTTGATTCAATGAATTAACAAGTTTTATGTTTGTATTTTCCAATGCTCTGCGAGTGTGGTTCTTGCTGCAATTTCTTTTTAATCTGTATTAATTTTACTGAATGCAGCGTGGCAGAAATAGATTGGAATAAGGTGGCAAATAGTCTTACCGAAAAGGTATGATGGGTTTGTATGTATGCTCTCATTGTTGATTGATTTCAATTCTTTCAGGGTTAACTACATCAGTTGTCTCTTTTTTTCTGGTGACAGATTGAAAATAGTGCTGATTTAACTGAAGATGAACCTCCAGTCGTTAGATCAAAGAGAAGACTTGGGTTGACAACACAGCTTATGCAGCAACTATTTTACCCTCCACCTGCAAATATTCTCTCCGCTGATGCAACTTCTGAATACGAGTGTGTGACTTATGCTGTATCTAGGGTAGCACTGGGAGATGCATGTAGGGATGTTTGTCACTCAGGTGATTTGGGTTTATCCAATGGCGGCGTAGACATGTAAGAACGAACTTGGATATTTCCTGATTAGTTGAATCATGTCTATATGGATCTTCTGCATTTTCATAATTCTCATTGTTTTATTTTGTTTTGCTTTTCTGCAGTCTAAGTAACTATCTTTTTTATATAAACTATCTTATAGGCATTCCATTAAGGACAAACTAAACGGTGATTCAAGTTTCGCAAAAGTTATTGAAGAGTTGTTAGGAAAAGCAAAGAAGCTAGAAACTGATATCCTGAGGTAACTCTCTGCAGCTTGTCTTTGTTTTTCTGGTTTTCATTATACTTCATCAGCTTTTTAGGATTGTATCTCGTCAGGACTAAGTTAAATGCCTGAATGAGTTTTCCTTTTGGTGAAAATGGTAACTTAATTTTCTTCTCAACCTTTCAGACTAGTTTAGAAATATCCCGAAGTCGATTATGATCTACATTATTGTTATCATATATGACAGATACTATCTTTTTTGATTTGGTATGTTTGTGTGACTATTAAGTTATAACTCGATATATGTACACAGTTTATTTCATCTCATCTTTGCTTTATTTTTCTAATTTACTCTATTGATTTTGAAAAGTTACTTTTCTTTTTAAATTTTATCCTTAATGTAATAATGATATGAATAAGAAATTTACACGTCACGTTCTTTTAGATTAAAAATTATAACAAATGTATTTTTAATAACTCCAGGATTTGAGGTAACAGTGTGAATGGTTGCCAGTACTATGTAGCTGCATCCTTGCTTTTATTTATAGTTCCTTAGAAAGGCCTATAAGTCTGAATTTTTCACCCCTGTGCTAATCAGGTGTTGCAGTCTGTACAATTTCAACCGTTTTGGTTTTTGTGCTTTACATGGTGCCATGTAACTGGCAGGGTTTAACAAAACTAATCATTATTGCCATCATCTCTTATGTAGGGTACTAGAGTTTCTCTTTTCATTCTTATACTTTTATCGTCAGCATAGTTGTATTAAAATGAATGAAAATCCAATATTGGGTTTTGTTTGCAGACAGACTTATCACATGATCAAGTGAACAAATCTTTTCATGTTCATTTTGTTATTTATATTCGTTATTTACTCTTATTATTTTTTTTATAATTCTGTGTGGCTGATATGAGCTTGAAACTCGCATAAACGAGTTAATTTTAAGCGAATACAGCAAATTTTGTATTTATTTTAAGATTGAAAATATATGAGTTTTAGTCACTATAAGCTTTGGTTATAATGCTGAATTTGTTGTCCTCCGTTTATGATCATGTCTTTCATCGCGCCTTGACGTAAATATGCGTTTTCTAATTTGCAGACTGGACAAGAGTGCATCAGCATTGGATTTAAGATTGGAATGCCAAGATTTGGAGAAGTTTTCTGTCATCAATCGACTTTTTAAGTTACACAGTCGGGGGCAAACTGATAATGCTGAGACAGCATCGACTCAAGCAACGGTAACTACTCAGAAATCTCACGTGCAAAGATATGTAATTGCTGTGGCCCCGCCTAGAAGTTTCCCTGAATCGGTACAATGTATCTCTCTATAATTATCGATCGGTATATTTTTTTTTGTTCTTGTGATCAATTATTGTCGGTAGTTATTTATCTGGCACTTGCGCCAAGATCAGTAGTAGAACCACATGAGATCAATCACAGAAGGATGGACATGATGTTGTCTCCTCAAATGTGATTGAGGCTTTTTTAATCTTTCCGATTAGGCCATTGATGTCATTTATTGAGAAATATAGGGTTTCAATTCATGTACATGTTCAACATCTCTCTTTGAAATGAAAGGAATTTGCTGTTCCCCATCAATTTTATAAAAGATGGGATATTTTAGTGCAGCGTTTGTTTTTTTAGATACATTAACATGTAGGTACATATATATGCTGATATATATAGATAATGGTTTGATCAGCAAACCATTATTAAAATCATACGAAGCTAGTACAGTTATGTCTTCAAGTTGCAGGTTTCTTGGTTTTCAAGAAAGAAGTTACTAATTTTCATTTTTTTTTCATGAAATTTTGTTGACTACTACTCCGCTTTCGTCACTAATCATGGTTTTTTTTTTTTCACTTAAAAAGTATTTTCCTGTATTTACTGGCTGTCGCTTTCGTAGGGAAACATGAAACGTAAAATATAGTACTCCCTTTTTTCATTGTTACTACCGTAACGAGATTCTTGTGTAGTTATAGTTACTTGATGACATGAGCGAATTTGAACGAGTTGGCGAATAACTGTTGCTTCTTTGACTTGCCACATGCCCCTGTGATAAATGTTTTTAGTTCTTTGTAATGTATAGTATTGTGTTCTAGTGTTGTACACCATTCTTTTGGGTGATGGTTTAGAATTTCAAATTCAGTTCAACTAACTGTTTGTAACTGGTTGACCAAATAACAAACCAAGTTCTTGCTTCAGAGTAGATGCACGTAATTCCATACGATTCGCAGGCTTTGATTTTTGAGGACTCTGTCGTTTGTGTTGGTTTTTATTGAATCTTCTATAATCTATACAGCAAGCATTGACATGGTAAAGATTTCGAGTTTATTGATGGTTTTAGATACTGCATCAGTTTGACAGTGTTACTTCTTTCCTTTCTTTTCTGGGAAAAGAAATAAGGGTAAATTACGAAAACCCTCATGAACTTTCTAAATTACAAAAATACCCCCACCTATACGTAATTGCCAAAATCCTCGCATCGTTTGTTTCCATCTAACACCGACTCCCTTACAGGGTTTTTTTCATGGAATCTTTTTTATTCCAAGTAATATTTTATGAAAAAATGCTGTTTCTACCCGTACGATTATATATATATATATATATATATATATATATATATATATATATATATATATATATATATATATATATATATATATATATATATATATATATATATTGAAAGCTAAAAAAACAAATTCCAATTTGTTACAAAATCAGAATCCTTTTGATCACAGTAATATTGATAAATAGGTATTAGGTTATAGGAAAAAAAAATACAAAATATAAAATCGGATTACAAATTAAAAATATGTAATTCCAGTTATACTAAATTATTTTCAAAAAATCCGAACATTGAAACAAATAAACAAAATTAATCCAAAAATCAGAAATTTTCCCAATCGCAAGTCTACATCACAAAATTCACAAAAGTCATTGAACTTTTATTTTGTATTTTATTTAATAGTAAATATCTGTATATGTGACATTTGGAGTGTATGTTATTTTGTCATATTGGAAAAAGTGCAATTTGCATGTTGCCTATTGGCCGACTATATATCTTCTGAATCTTTTTGGGCAAGTTTGTAAAGAGTAGGCAACATGCCAGCACACATTGGCCACCAAATATTTATTATTTATTTATTTCACTAATTGTATCCATATTATTATATATATTTGTGCACTTCCCCCCAAAAAGAACTAATTGCTAAAATAAAATAGGTTTATACTTTATGGGTTCAAGATATTGTGTAATTAGGTTAGGTTATGTGTGTGTTTTAGTGCCAGCAATATAATCTAAGCTTATAAGTTATTAAAAGAGTTTATAAGATGTTTGAAAGCTTATAAGTTCTTTCAAAGTGTTTGGTAAAATTTTTAAAAAAATCTTAAAAATTTAAAAATAAGTTGTTGGATAGCAAATAAGATTTTTTTTTTAAAAAGTACGTCTAAAACACGTTTTTACTTAATATCTTGTATAGCTAACAGGGGTGGATATTTTGAATTTGCTATAAATCCCTTCAGCAACTTAGTTGAACAACTTAGACTGAAATTTGAAGCTTAGAAAATAAACAACTTAAACTAAAATAGACAACTTAGTTGGAAAGTTTACACTGAAAATAGACATTCTTGACTAAAAGTGGACAACTTAGTTGGAGTATTTAAACTAAAAATAGACATCTTAAATTGAAAATCAATGAAAATAATATGTTTCCAGTGATTAGACGGTTGATGGCAAAGGGCTAGCAGGAATGGGCAGAAATGCCATTTTTGGGAGTAAGTGTTAATGAGTTGGAAGTGAATAAAGTATTTTCAGTTTAAACTCTCAAACTAAGCTGCCCGAGGAACTTATACCAAAATGCAAAATATAAATATCCTGATCTGAAAGAGTATTAACACCCAAAAATGTTTAACAATTAATCATAAAAGTAATTTGTAACAATTTATCAACTCTTAAAATGAGATATAAAAACTATCAGCGTTTATAATAAGTTTGGCCGAACGGGAACTTAGACCGCAACCGTATTCAAAATTATTTTGAGACAAATCATAGAGATGTTCACCTTAGTTGAATCATCAAAAAATTGTACATATTATTTTTTTATTTGTTGGTGACATGTGTATTCTAAGTGCCACCACACACATCTTTGGAGTTCTTAATTAAGGGATGATTAAAAAAATGAGAGATTACATAGTCATAATTTTGCCAAGTGTTACTTATAACTTAAATGGAGATATATAGCTCATTATTGTGGCTGATTTTTTGCATTTTTTTAGTATTAATATTTTTGTAATTGTTCACATTATTTTGAACTAATCTTTTTTTTTTTAATAAATATTTTGAACTAATCTATTGCACCAAAATCTACGTACATATCTTCTTAGGTGTAACATAAGCGAATACATCATCAAAGCCAAGTCAATATAATTGGTGCCATTTTAAATTAGTTTTTAATTAAAATATTGATTAGGGTTAGTTAAAAGAACCTTGCACGATAAGTTAAAGCATGGGAGTGGAATATTTTATTATTTACTGAAAATAAGCAATTATTACGTCATCAATTGCGATTAAGGGGTCAATTTTACTCACTATGGTTGAATTGAAAACTTTGAAAAGTATTATAGTTTAATTTTGACTTAACCAAAGTCAGTTTGAATTATGCATTAAAAATTAAAATACAAATTAGTTTCCGATGTTGCTGGATTTATTGCTGTAGAAATATTCATGGACGTTTATTATTATTTTGTATTTATTATTTTTAATTTTGAGAAAAAAAAGTTCAAAATTTAAACACTAATCTATTATTCAGACAAAAAAAATTGGACGTATAATAAATACATTCGCAAAATTTCGATTTTCGGGACTAAAAATTGGAATTTATAGGATATCTTTTATTTTCAGTTTGATCTAAATGTTAAAAAATCCAGATAATTATCATAGCGTATTATAATATAAATATAATAAAAAATCCGCAATTTGAATTCAGAAAATTTTTATTTTTTTAATAACTTTTTGTTCCGATTTCAAAATTTTCGATTTTTCATTTTTCTAAATTTTTATTATAACATCAAAAAAATAAAAATAAAATTCGAAAAATATAATCCAATTCATCTGATTTTCGCCGATATTTCAATATAGTTAAACATTTATAAATTTAATATAGTCGAAACTTAACAAAATTCAATTAATTTAGCAAAATATAAATTATATAACGAATAATATAATAATTTTTTTTTTCAAATGGGGACCAAAAGTAATTACTCCTTCCGTTCCTAAATATGTGTCGTTTTTCACATTGGCACAAGTCTTAAGAATCTCAATAAATATGTCTTGATTTTAGGAAAACATATATAAATAGACCAAAATACCCTTATTTACTAATTAATGCAAAAATAGTGTTTGGAGAGTTAATAAGGGTATAATTGAAAAATATGTAATTAATATAGCAAAGTGACAGATAACATGGAACAATTTTTTTAAAAAAAAAAGACAAATATTGTGAAACAGATGGAGTATCATTGAAACAAAATTATTAATTTATCGAGGTTTTACTCTAATTACCCATTATATGGCTTAATAAAAATAGAATTCCAAAATATACCTTGCTCCTCACGCCCCTTCCCCTTCAACCGGACTACCCCCTACCCCACCCCCCACCAACCCACCCCACCCCCCACATACTTGCCCACTCTGCACACACACACAGAGGTACAGCTATATAAGCAATCTGAATGTAAGGAGAAAACCGAACCTGCATTTTATTATTCACTCTCACTCTCTCCAAAACCAAATCAACAAACAAAGGAAATCAGAAGAAGAACAAGTCTTTCCCTCTATATTTAATCATCCATTCATTCTTTTTCTCCCATTATTTCGGATTATCTGTTCATCCTTTCAAATCTCTCTCTCTCTCTCTCCCAAACACTAATTTCTCCTTTTCGATTTACATTAAGGTACAAAGTTTTCACCTTTATTCTTACAATGACTGTGTCTGAATTTCTGGGTTTGTCTGAATATTCTGTTTCATGTGTTCTGTTTGGCCGATATTATATCTGAGCTTTTCTTGATTTTCCATATTTTATTTTCTGCCTTCAATTAATTATTTATGCATTTACAGTTTTTGATCTCTGATGTTTCTTTCATATTGTTTTATTTGCCTCTGTTTTCTGTATATAACATATTCTCAGAGATTTGAGTTTGATTTTCGTAAACTACAATCATCCCCCTAAGGGAAGGTTTATTTACAAAATAACCCCTCATGTTTTCATAATTACATCTACACCCTAAAATTTGTAGATTTCTTACATTAAAACACCCTACAAAAGGGGTGGATGTAAGAAATTTATAAACTTCTGGGGTCTAGATGTAATTTTAAAACATAAGGGGTTTTTTCGTAATTAAACTTTAACTCGTTTACTTTATTTATAATTATATAGCCAAGGAAAAAAAAAATCTAGCATTAGTAACACTCTTGAATTGTTTGTTGTTTCTCTTTACAGAAAATCGATTCTTTTCGAAATTGCATGGGGGTATCTTGTTCGTGCCCACTCGCCGTTCACTTCGACTTAGAGAACGGTTTCGAATCCGCCATCGTAAACTCGGACAAACTTTTTGGTGATGCTCAATTGATTCAACCATTAAATTCCGAAGAAATGGCAATGGTCACTTCATCGTCTAGTACACACGAAGCGGCTATTAAACTGCAGAAGGTTTACAAAAGCTTTCGAACTAGACGAAAGTTAGCCGATTGCGCGGTCCTCATCGAGCAAAGCTGGTGGAAGATTCTCGATTTCGCCGAACTTAAGCACAGCTCGATTTCTTTCTTCGAACTCGACAAACACGAAACCGCCGTTTCCCGTTGGTCTCGTGCAAGAACAAGGGCTGCTAAGGTACGAATTCAAACTTCGACATTGCTTATTTTTTTTCGCTAACTTATAATTTTATTTTTTTAATCTTATTATTATTGTATTTTTCAGGTAGGAAAAGGCTTGTCGAAAAACGGGAAAGCTCAAAAACTCGCTCGACAGCATTGGCTCGAAGCTGTAAGTAATTATAATTAAGTAATCAATTTAATTATAGCATTTGGGAAGAATTAAAACTGATTCGATTTAAATTTGATTTTGAGCAGATCGATCCACGTCATCGTTACGGGCACAATCTGCATTTCTATTACGTTAAGTGGTTGAATTCGCAAAGCAAAGAGCCCTTCTTCTATTGGTAATTTACAATTGATCGATTGCTCCAAACAATTTTTTTTTATTGCTTTGCATTAATTAAATGATTTGAAATCGTTTAGGCTCGATATCGGAGAAGGAAAGGAGGTTAATCTTATCGAGAAATGTACTCGATTAAAGCTTCAAACACAGTGCATCAAGTATCTTGGTCCGGTGAGCCCTTAATTAATATCCCTCACTATTTTTAAATTTAAATAATTCGATAATTTGATTATTGATTTTTGTTCATTTTTTTTAATATGTGACAGATGGAAAGAAAGACGTACGAAGTTGCGTTGGAAAACGGGAAGCTCTTGTACAAGCAAACAGGGGAGTATTTGGACACGACTAACGAAGAATCGAAAGGTTCTACTAAGTGGATATTTGTGCTAAGTACATCGAGAACTTTATACGTTGGTAAGAAAAAGAAAGGCTCGTTTCAACACTCGAGTTTCTTGGCCGGTGGAGCTACATTAGCTGCCGGGAGAATAGTTGCCGAAAATGGTGTTTTAAAGGTATATTTTTCCCCCTTTTTTTTTATAATAATTTTAAAACAGTTTTTCGACATATATATTTAATTTCTATTATTTTTATTTGGATTTTTAAACAGGCGGTGTGGCCCCACAGTGGTCATTATAGGCCGACCCCGGAAAATTTTCAGGACTTCATTTCGTTTCTCGACGAGAACAATGTGGATCTCACTCATGTTAAGGTATAATATATAGATTATTTTTCTTCAATTTCTTGTTTTTTTTTTCATGATAAGAAATGTGAATATATATATACTAATTAAAAAAAAATGAATCTCATTTACTCCAGCTTGATTCGACGGACGAAGAGGAAGAAGAATATATCGGACATAATAAACAAGGTCTATACTTGAGAAATAATTCCTCCGAAGAAGACTTGGCGAAAAAAGATCGTTTTCATTCCGAAACCGAAGAAAACGACTTAGAATCAAATCCCGACAAAATCATTACAACCGAAGAAGATACATTGTTACCCGAGTCAAAGGTCTCTCGTGACTTTATCACCAAACCTTCTGCACTCGAGATACCGAGTAAAGATAACTTGATCCACACATTGGTTACTCAAAGCCAAATACCCGAATCAAGATTCAATAGCGCATGTTCGGAAGACGATGAAATGAAAGAGGAGATTATTACGGAAGAGCATATTTTGCGGAGAATAAATTCGCACAAAGAAATGAATTCGTATCAATTAGGGAAGCAATTGTCGTGTAAGTGGAGTAGTGGGGCCGGACCTCGAATCGGTTGCTTGAGGGACTATCCTTCGGGACTTCAATGCCATGCACTAGAGCAAGTTAAGTTGTCCCCCGGAAGTAAACGTCGTTTAATATTCGAGTTTCCTTCTCGTTCATCGACGCCTATTTCGAGCAATATTTTTCGTAGTTGTAGTAGTGCTACAATTCACTCCTCATATTTATGAAACCATATTGAGACAATGTTGATTCTTTAACTAATCCATTTTTTTGAATTAATCTTTTTTTTGGATAGGAATATTTATTCTATTTATCCATGTAACACAATTTTGTTCATTTCATGATCCTTGTACAAGAACATGGTGGAGGTTTGTAAGAAGCTTTTGATTTAAGACACCCTTGATATTCATTGCAGCTTAAGTTCTAAGAGCTCTCTCAATTGTAAATCTTAAATGTTAAATGTAGTATCAATTTTTAGTAATAGTGTTTTGACTTCGAACATGATTTTAACCATTTTTTGGTCTGAATTTGGCAAAATTCGAAGCACAGAAACAGTAATTCTTAGAGTTAAGTTTCTAATTAACTAGATTGGATATTGGGTGGCAAAGTTATACATGAATGAGTTACAATTTGAATTTTAAATAACTCGAAATATCAAAGTTGTGGATAATATGCATTGATTCATGCATATCTTCTCACCTGACATCCAATCTTTGTGATTCAAGGTTGCATAGAAAGCTAACTCTAAAACTTCAAATTATGTGTTTGGAATTACGTCAAATTCAGATTAAAAATGGTCAAAATCACGTTTGAAGTCGAAACGAATTTCTTAAAATTGAAACGACAATTATCACATCCCTAAATTTTGTTTGCTTGATGAATGCTTTAACTAGCTATAATTTTGTCTTTTGGATATGTCAAATCTTATATATAAAAGTAGTCAGTGTTAAGGTAACATTTGAGCAACTCTAATGACATTTTTGTAATTGTTATTATCTATGAAAACGGTCAACAACCCTAATGGTACCTTTGTAATAATATTTCTGTTATTATTATCTCTTTTAACTATGGATGACTTTTTGTTAAAATTTTCATCACATATGCCCATTTTCGAAGTCATATTTTTTTAAAATCATTATTTGCCTCTACATTGCACAATGCACGGGGAAAAATACTAGTTACTGATATTAATTTTCATTACGCATCCGAAAATACAAATAAAACAATTTTTTTATATTAATGACTTTGTCCAATTATCCGAGTTTCATCTTATTAAATGTGACTTGTTCAATACTCATGGAGTAACATCCAAGATTCAAGGGTCAACTTTTCATTCAGTTGACTCCTTTTCTTTTTTTCTTTTTCTTTTTTATTACGACAGTTGATTTAATTTATTTTATTTTGTTTCGTCCATAAGTCAAATGTTGGGTTTGACTTGTATTATTTGTGGGAGGTGTAATGTTTTAGAAACCGAGTAGTTATGTATTATGAGCTGGAAATTGGTTCAGTCAAGAAACAGAGTGATGTTGTCTACTGTAAATATTCCTCGGTCCTAACCCAACATATCCCATGATGTTTTTATTAGTTTTCAAAGCACGTTGATTAACATTTATAAAAATAAAAAATAAAAAACTCGAGAATTATCCTTTTTATACAAGATATTTTTTTTACAATTAATTAGCTTTTTTTTTGAACAGATTACAATTAATATTAATTATCATGATGCTAATTTCTTTAATCCCATGTCAATTTTTTCTCCTTTTACAATTAAAGATGAATGATACTCCCTTCTTTCGTAAATAGGTGTCGTTTTTTACATTGCCACGTGTTTTAAGAATTTCAATGAATATGTTCATGATTTTAGGAAAATAGATATTAATAGATCAAAATATCATTGTTTACTAATTAATCCATAAATAGTGTTGGATAGTTATTAACTAATAAGGGTATAATTGAAAAATATGCAGTTAATGCAGCATTGGAATTGTAGAGTAACATATACTCCAATATGGAACAAAAGAAAATCTCAAAAGAAACAGATATTGTGCAACAGGTGGAATATATATATATATATATATATATATATATATATATATATATATATATATATATATATATATATATATATATATATATATATATATATATATATATATATATATATATATATATATATATATATGACCTGCAATTGAGTCGGGCCTAACTGAAGCCCGGTGGCTCGGCCCGGATATATTTGAGCCGAGCCTACTTTTTATTGAGCCGGACCAAGTTTGAGTCATTTTACTAAATCCGATTTATTTATGAGCCGAGTTTGAGCTAACTACAGCTCAATCCGAATAAGGCCAGACTGATTAGGTTAATAATAAAACATAATATATATTTATTATTTTAATACTACGACTCAACATACAAGTTACGACCATATAAGATTATTTTATTTTTCAAAATAAAAGGGAATTAAGTGGTAGCAGACTGGCAGTGACAATATGTAAAATAGGAATCAAAAGGAAAATACCCACTAAAATCCAATTGCTGAAATTTATCACCGAGATTTGAAAATATAAAACGTTTCCAATAATAAGAGTTACTAATTTTTTATTATTATTTCAGTCATGTTTTTCCAATAATTTGCAAACATCGTTTAGGGTTATTTTGGATTGGTTTTAATGGAGGTAAATCTCGTTTATAACTTGTTACAGTTATATAGTAATAGGGGCCGATATATACCTGAAACCCGAAAAATTACATGAGTCAAGCTTGAGCCTACACTAATGAGGTTTAGGGTATTTGAACTTGAGCCTATAGTAACGAGGTCCGATGATATATGAGCTTGAGTCGACCCAAGCTTGACTCATATGCTTCCGATGATATATTATTGGTACTTGTGATTTTTTTTATTCATTCAAATTGATTATCTATCTGGCGATTAACTATTTTTTGGGGAACTGAGAGAAGCCAAAAAGAAGGGGATGCTTTTCAAATATTTTCAACAAATTCATTGCCTACTTCAAGAAACTTATTTCATATAATAATTATCATCATATAAATAAATAAATATATCTTATTTATTTATTTATTTATATAACTCTAATCAAGATGCACAATCTTCAGAGCTCTAGACTGAGCTGTAATGCTACACAAATCCAAACACAAAGACATGCAAAAATACTAATGATAACAACAATAAATAATAATAATAATAATAAGAGACAAGAACAAAAATCTAGGACAAAATATTGGTGCTCTGTTTGATTAGGTGAAACCAAGGCAAGAAACTGTACAAGTAATTTAGTTTAAGGAAATAATTAGGAGGGTACCAGGTTGTAGTGTCAGTTAGATCCAAAACTAAAGGACAGTTAAAAGTACATGTATAGACAATTTGAATATATCAAGAATATATTCCATATCAAGATCTGCAATAATTTATATATATAACCTAATTATTAATAAAAGTTATGGGTTCAGTTCATGACTGTTTTTATTAATTTACACATTAATTAAAAGTTTGCCCTAATAATAATTATTAAAAAAGGATTTAAATAAAAACAAATGATTGGCTAAGTGAATCTTAGTTGCCATGTTTTCTTGAATTTTATGGGCTCTATTCATGCATCTATCTATATATAACATATTTATATTTTATTTTATTTGTTTTGAGTAGGGTTAGTGACAATTTGTGGTGTAAAATGAGTAAGTAGATGTGAAGAGACATACAATCTAAAGCTGGGTGTAAGTAGATTTTTGTCTAGGCTAAATGATTTATGAACATGTTAGAATCTAATTACCTTCAATCCACCTTCTCTCATTAATCACCAATTTGTTAAAATGAAAGTATCGTCTTAATACGTGTAAAGGGTATTTTTGGGTTTTTCTATTGAAATGGAAGTAATCTTGAAGGAATCCGCAGTCAACCATATATGTGCACTGTGTAAACCTACACTCTCGTATAATAGTTTATAAACCATACAAAAGACGTAAATTAAACCACATTAGGCTAACCATGTGTGACACGTTAACTTCAAAGCCTAAATTGCTTCGGAGTTACGAAACATGGTTATAATCTCGTTTTATTTTTATTCTTTCCCCGAAAAAATTTGTGTTTGTTAAGTTTAAAAAAAAATCTCAAAACAATTTAAAATTTTATGTCTCTTTCAGATATGATTTGACTGGTGCGGTAAAATGATTGACTATTACGTTAAAATATGTGTTCACTAAAAAAACATTACTTTATTTTTTAAAATTTTCTTCTAAAGTACCATTTTTCAACACCTTTAAACATGAGTTGAGTGTATCGTGTATTTTGTCTCATTCTAAATATAAACAAATACTTTCATTCTCAAATTATTCCCTCGAAACATATTTTCTCAAAATAAAATGAAAATAACTCACAAAACGAATCCAAACATTGCATCATCTGGGCTCCGGAGTTCATATCCGTTTAAAAATCGAAAAAAAAATGATTCTTGGATTCCTTTTATAAAATCTACAAAAAATATCTACAACTATATAAAAGAAAATGCTACTAGAATGATTTATAGAGTTTAAGAGATTTTTAGAGGTTATGAAATTTTCAAACTTTAATTTCTTGTATTTACTATTTGATTGGTTTAGTAATTACTAGCCCAAGTATTTGATAGATCAACCCATAAAACTTAAATCAACCCACAAAAAAATGGCCCAAATGCAATTGGGCTCAATTGGCACTGTTAATAAATGTGAATGATCTCAAATCGAATTTATACACTTAAGGAATTAAGAAGCATGCATGGCTCGGTTTTTGGCTAAAACGGTACATGAACCAAATATATCGGTTTTTTTTTAGATTCAAGCCTATATATATTGGTTATTCATCGGTTCAGCTTCATTGGGGGTTTTGATTTAGTAAGGTTCGGTTATTTTTCTATATATTCAACAAAATAATCAAATTTTAATTACTTTCACAAAGTAATTAAGTACAGTAAAAATATAAAATCTTTAATCCTGCAGAGTTTAATATAAGTTGGATGACGCATTTTACTCCATGTCTCTTTTCCTACTTTCATCAACCAAGAGTAAAAATTTATTTACTAAATGATTAAAATACTAATGTCTTAATTTATCCAAAAGTACTTAGAATGGAATGAGATTAGTTAGAAATTAGAATCGACCATAATTTACCCTTGCATCTTCTAGTCTTGAAACTACAACGTCCTCTACAAATGACTATCGATCGATTCTCAAATTTTTATTTCCATCTTTCTGCACTATGATTCATTATTTTCAATTATTAATTTTTTTAATTTTATTAATATTTTTATACAAAATAATTACAAAAATTCTCTGAATTTTTTTCTGATAAGTTTATCACGTGGAATATGGCTATTATATTGTTGCATAAGACTATATTTTACTATAGCCAACTGGAGTCATGTTCTTCTATATATTATCGCTTTTACATTTTGAACTTAAAATTGTATATATAAATAACCTCAATCAACACTGTTACAAAAGAATCACAATTTTAATTTTGTTATTACAAAAAATGCATGTATAAAATTTTCAACTAAAACAAACATCAACATCATAATATATTCGAGAAAAAACTATAAATGTTACTTATATGACTATATATCATTACATATGACTATTATAAGATTGTATGAGAAAATGTTGATGATGAAAATGATACGACATACAATTTAATATATCGTTTAATTATTATTTAGTTAATATTTAATTATTAATTAATTAGAATAGTATATTTAGATATAAATATAGCCGTAGGTTTAGTGATAGAAGGATTATTAAGTATTTTATTAGTATATGTAATTATCTTTTCTAGTTAGATTAGGATTCTAGGGTTTTATTATCTTTAAATAGTCGTCTTGTGCGAGGGTTTTATAATGCAGAGAGAAATATTAAAGGAATAGATCTTACGTTTCGTAGGAAATATTTATGATACTCAAGAGATCGCATCAGAAAACTGCATAAGTTGATGCTCTTGTTGCCTGCTCATTAAACGAACTCTACTTTCAAAGCACAAGTGAACATTAACTATAATATAATTTCCAAAATGGGGGTGTATTGCATATTTTAGATTTTTATGTGTCCTTTTTGTTAATTTTCAGGTGCTCTCCTCCAAAACGGTGTCGTTTTCGTCCTCCAGAATTAATTCAAAAAATCCCGTCTTTAATCACATCTTTTCTTCTTCCCCCTTTTTCTTCCCGACCCAGCCGCCGCCGACGCCTCCACCGCCGCTGCTGCTAACGTCGTCTTCTTGGATCATGAAAACTATTTAATTATTCAATTCTCGACAACAGACATTGGCCTCCGACAATGGCGGATTCAGTCAAATCGACGCAAATATCAAACCCTACTGCCTCAGGTATTTCTCCCCCCTTTCTACCCACAGATCAGTTGTTTTTGTTACTGTGCTGAAGGAGAATGTATTATTCACTGATTTAATTGCACGAATTATGGTTTTTGAGATAGTTTTTTTTTTTTTTACAGTGGTGAATATTAGAAAATGTGAAACACCTACATTTTCTTTCTTCTTCTTTTGCTCAAAGAGTTTGATGTGTGATTGTTATTATTATTTTATTTTATTTTATTTTATTTTCTTTCAAATTTATTCTTGCATCATAGTTGATGTTACAAACTAGAGAATTATAATTAATTAATTTTTATTTTCAGTTATAATATACGAATAATTATTATTATTATAGCGGATAACAACTCTTGATCCATTACAAAACCAAATTTCTCGATTATGCTGTCGGAGAATGATAAATCACCGGCAATATTTGCCATACTACCAAATGAAAATTTGACCTTTTACTAGCAATATATTCTTAAAGGTAGCTATTCTTATAGTCGATTTCAATTTTAAATTTATCGGACTCGAATTCATTGTTTCTATCCATGTGGATGCGATCTTGCAGGGAACAAGAAAATGAAGGTCAAGATTTTACGTATCCTTTGCACGTAAATTAATGCATGCATTTGTCACCCCATTGATCTACCGGGCTCATTTAGCATATCCTGTGAACCAAATTTATTAGTTTGGTTTTGTTTCTTGATATCTCGACCCAAATCTGATTGCCTCCATTGTTTATAGAACTGTTGTTTTCTCCTAAACGGTGAAATTCACCAGACTTCGAATTAACGTAAAAAACAGAGTGATACAACTTATAAGTATTGTCTCCTCTTTCGCTTCTGTAGAAGCATTGTCGCATTTTAGTAATCATCTAGCTGTGTTTTATTGGCTTAATGCACACATATCAGTTTTATTTTAGGTAAATTACAACTACCTCCCTGAGGTAAAGCGGAATTACAAAAAAACCTTATTTTCGAGAAATTACATCCATCCCCCTGCAGTTTGTCAATTTTTTACAACCACCATCTACAAAAGGGTGTTAATGTAAGAAATCTAACAAATTGCAGGGGTGGAGATGAATTATCGAAAAATGAGGGGTTTGTTTTGTAAATAGACCTTACCTCAGGGAGGTGGTTGTAATTTATCCTTTATTTTAGTATCTCGTGTAGAACAGTTTTTTCCTTGACACAGCCATTTGTGATTCAACCGGAACAGAGTATGCATCTTACACCCTATTACTATTTTGCTAGTCTCCTAATTCGTCGATTTATTAATTATTTCATCGATATTTTTCTTTCGATTTAGTTACGTAGCTGAAAAATCTTGTGTTGGTAAAATTAATCAGATGGCATGCTATTGGTTCTTGGACATGGGATGCTCAAGACGAAACTTGCGGTATTTGTAGGATGGCTTTTGATGGTTGTTGCCCTGATTGTAAGCTTCCAGGCGATGATTGCCCTTTAAGTAAGCTCTCGATTTCATTATCCTTTTTTCCGTTTTTTTTGTTTTTTTTTTTCTTTAAAAAAATATAATTGACAAATATTATGTTGCAGTGTGGGGAGCTTGTAACCATGCATTCCATCTTCACTGCATATTGAAGTGGGTGAATTCACAAACTTCGCAAGCACATTGTCCGATGTGCCGTAGGGAGTGGCAGTACAAAGAATGAATGATCGAAGTTGACTGTTTCTTGACCTAATTTCTTTTTTTTTATGTTGTTGTTATTTGTTGTTTGGTTAGTTCGATAACTTTTGAGCAACGGCAAAGTTAGGAAGAAATGAAGTGTTATTTTGGTTTTATGGAGAAAATGTGCGTATTCGAGTTTCGACTATACAATTGCAGGAACTTTTTGTTAGCTAATCTTGTTGTGGCTATCAAACGAGGTCGTTTTCGGTACGAATTTGAGTGTAAGTACAGTGATATGTATTATCATTCTTGAATCCTGGAATTGACTATAAATTAGGTTCCACTTTTTTGTTCCAAACAATATAATCTTAAAGAAGATGAAAATCTTTATAAATGTCACATGGCCAATTTTCTCTTATTTGCAAGTCAAATTAACCAAGATCAATTTATGTAATTTATGAAAATCCAATTAAGCAAATATTAAATATATTTTGATTAATATTACAAAGTATATCAATATAAGTTTTATCAAGCTCTTGTCATGTTCACAACTTTTATCGAGCTTTTACATTTTCATTTTCCTCTTCTTACTATATGGCAATGTGGTTTTCGTTTCATTTTTATTTTTTTCCGGAAACAAATTCGTGTTTGTTTAGCTTTCCAATAATAATTTTCATCCCAATTTCAAAAGTTTTTTTTTTCTCTCGAGGCATAATTTGATGGGTCTTTAGCAATAAACTCTCACACCGCTAAGAAATAGAACTAAACTCAACTATAAATTCATCATTTGCAATACCCCTAGTTTTTTTTTTACCAAAAATTCCTCTCCTTTATATAAACTATAAACCAGGCTATTGCATTAGTAATTATTTAGCGACAATCTTGTAAATTAGTAATTTTTAAGTAATTTTTAAATAAAGAGTTTCGACCGTCAGTCGCAACTGTGAGACTTGTTCGACTTTTGAGATCCTACACCTGATGAAATATATCATGTATTTTTTACGATTTACATTAGTAACTACCCATTAAGCACACATACACATAAATCTGTGTGTTATTATGTGTAGATCTATGATGTAAAAATACATAGTGTATTTCACCAGGTGTAAATTTTACAAAACTAGACTCCGATTCGTGCATACCGTAATTAATAGTAGTAATCAAACATAATCGGCAAATAGAAAAAAAAAAAAAAAAACAGAAAAATATAGATATTATACAATAATCAAATCAAGGTCACCATAATTACATTACATTACTTAAAAGTAGGTAGCAATAATAGACAATCAGCAAACCAGGACATGCTAAAATAAATCACTTGATACAAAATAAAATAAAACAAAATAAAATATTAAATATCCTGTTTATAAAAAGCCAAAAGAGGGGAGAAGAAGAATCAAAATAAGAAATTAAAGGTGCCAAATCAAATCAATCACCACTAGAGGAATAAACTTTATGTATGTCCCTTGGCATTTTTACCTGTCAAAGATAAAATATATTAGGGATACCTTCTTTATCAAATTCTTTATATATAAAAAGGGGCTAAATTACTACCAACTACATAAAGTAAAGTCTAATTACTAAAAAAAACCCTTATTTATACAAAATTGAACCCACCCCCCTAATTTTATTAAATTTCTCACATTCAGTCCCTACAAAAAAATGTCAATTTAAGAAATCAACATATTGCAAGATGTAGTTTTGTTCTTACATGAAAATATATATTTCCAATTTCAAAATGGATTAATCGATCCCCCACCCCAATCCACTAATTGATTTAACTGGGTAATTATAAAATTGAATAAATAGCACTTAGGCTCCCTGCAGTTTGAATTTTATGCACACAACCCTGTCGTGCTTTCAATTTAGCACACGAACACCCTCGTATTTTAAACCCTCGTATTTTAATATTGGCACACCACCCCGTTGGTACTTTCAAAATTTTCATCAGCCTAATGAGCATTGTTATTTAGCAAGTCGAATACCATAGAGAGTTATGTGCTTATATGAAAAAGTACAACGGGTTCATATGCACAAAATTCGAACTACATGATCCGATCATGTGCTTGTATTGAAAGTACAATGAATCATGCGCACATAGCACAAACCACAGGAAAGGTTAAGTGTTATTTAACCTATAAAATTATAATAACTAACTAAAATCAAAATTAGAAATAAGAGGAATTCCCAAAAAAAAAAAACAAAAAAGTAGAATTATTACCGTGGAAAAGGATCAATCCTTGGTGATGGCGTAGATAGCATATATGATTCCAGGGAGATAACCAAATATTGTCAGCAGCAAACAGATCCAGAATTCCAACTGTACATAACATTCATTTTCAACACTCAAATGTTAATTTTTTTTTTTAAATATTTTATTGAAAATTATATTTCACCAAAAATAAAAAAAAAATAAAAAAAATAATTGACACTAAAAGATTAACAGGAACTACAATTCTCTAAGCATGCACTGAGAAAAATCACACACACACACACACAAAAAAAACACACACATATATATATAATAATATGTATATATATTAAAATGAAAAACAAATTAAAAACGATTTACTAGAAAACAAAAATGAAAAAAATAAAATAAAAGAATCCATTACAGTATATATAATATAATATGGCATACCTTGCAGCCAAACTTGAGAAAGACACCAAGAGGAGGCAAAATAATAGCCAAAATAATATCAATACAAGTTGCAGCACCCATTTTCCCCTTTGAATTATTTCTTTGATTAATTTAACAGTTAAACAAAAGGATATATATGTAATATGGAACTGCAAATACTAGTCAGAGATAGAGGTTACGTATTTATAGGAGAAATATCTTCTCAATGGCCGATGCCACGTGGCGAGTGATGAATGGTTGGAGTTTTGTAGGCCGGACAGCTATGCTGTTTCTACTTTCTCTACAATATAAAAAAGTCTTTTAGTTTAATTAAACGGGCAATGCGCTGTCGTAATTAGGACATAATTGGTAATGGGTCGGATCTTCCACCGACACTTGGCCTAATATCTATCTATCTATCTGTTTTTCAACCTTGTCATTTTGTAGAACCTATTTTATCCGATATACATTGCATAACTTTTTTTCAAGGTTGTAGAAAACGAGAATCGGGATGGAGAGACGATTAATCCGGTGAGGTGATGATTAATCAAATGCAAATTAAAAATAAATTAAAATTTTAAATTTAATATAAGGAGTTATTACAAATAATTTCATCAATGGGTACTTATTTATAAAGAGATTCATGCAAAAAACTCATTTATCAATAAGTCCACACATGGTCAACATTTTCGTAAAGAACTAAAATAACTCCTCATACTTTAATATGCTCTAATTTCATACTTAACTTAATTTAACCACAAATTATTAAAAATTTTGACTTTTCAAATATATTTTTTTTCTTCTGGATTTTTTTGCCGGTTTCCGGCGTTGACATTTTCAATTCTTTTTTTTCTTTTCTTTCTTTCTGTAACCTTTTTTTTCGTTTAAACAGCGATATTGCTGTGATTGACAGTAATATTATCTATATTACTGTTATCTATATATGCGCCTCCATCGTTGTGCTCCATACCACCGCCCTTGTATCACCCATTGTCTTAAGCTCTATTTCGCTCTGTCTACTCTCTTCTCCCAACGGCGTTCGTCCGTCCATCGCCGCGAAAAGAAGGCGGTCTTCACCCCTGAAATTCTCTCGTCAATGACATCATTAAAGTTTCTGAAATGATTTACGCGGCAACAAAATTACGAATGTCGTTCACAATAGTCTTCTCTTTCTCTCTCTAAAAATCCTCAAATCCACCCAAACCCCAAAATCTCCAAAAGCCCCAAAATTCACAAAAACCCTCAACCTCTCTCACAAATCATCCAAAATCCGAAAATCTCGTCAATTTGAAAGGTAATTAATCATCTAAAGTAGTTATATATATTGAATTTGTGGTTAATTATGTGAAAATCCTCACAAAATCGCGATTTATGGCTATTTTTAGTGTTGGGTTTTCGAATTTTCCACGCCCAAAATGGGTGTGTGAAAGCAGTTTCCACGCCTGGTTTAGGCATGGAAACAGATTTCCCACGCCCATTTTGGACGTGGAAAATTAGTTCGGGCGTTCGGTCCAGACGTCGGTTCTGGACCGGTAGTCCGGTTCATTTTTTTTTTGCCCAGTATAACTGAAACAAATAATTATATTTAAACAAGTATTAGTTAACAAACATGTTGTAGCCTAGTTGGTCAGACCTTTCGTCTATCACACAATAGGCCCGCGTTTGAGTCTTTGTAGCAACGTGTATTTATTAATTTTTTGCCGAGTATAATGACATAAATAATTATATTTAAATAAGAATTTATTATCAAAATGGCAGTCGTCTAGTTGGTTAGGCAAGCTGGTGTTTCCACAACAACAATGCGTGTTTGATTCTTGTTGCTGCACAAATATATTTGTTCTTTTTTATTAAATGAAGCACTCGCGCACAAATCGGGCTTTCCTTGTTGCTGCACAAATATATTTGTTTTTTTTTATTAAAACACAGTCAGCACTCGCGCCCAAACCGGGCACGGAAAGCTGTGTTGCGCGCCCAAACCGGGATCGGGAAGTACTTTTCTGCGTCCAAACCGGGCGTGAATCGAGCTTTTTTGCGACCAGTTTGGTCGGGAAACGTTTTTTTCGGCGTCCAAAATAGTCGTGAGTCGTGTTTTCGCGATTTAAAGAACAAAAACGAGCGTTTTCGCGATTTAAAGAACAAAAACGAACAAATTTTACCTCATTGGGTTCCGTATCTCAATCGACATTCAATGCACTCATTTTTCTTTGCAAATCGCTACAATAACATGGGTTTTGAAACGATTTCTAATATAAAAGCTATTAAAAATAAAATTGTAGAGAGAGAAACATAAGTAGAGAGTGCATTTTTTAAACCCGCATTCGTAATTTTGCTACCCCGAATATCACCTCCCTTAGAGTTTTCGCTAGGAAGAATGACGAGACCATGCAGCGGCACTATGGATGACATCGCGTATGAGATTTCAATAGAGACCAACGCCAGCATTGTTTCATTGTTGTTGTTGTACTTCTTCTCTGATTTTTTTGGAACCCAATTCTCGAATCTGAATTTTCTTACTTGGAGTTTTTGGTTGAATTCTTATATTGAACGTTAATTTTGTATTCAATCAATAGTATAATGGATGTTTGTTTTTATTGAAATTGTGTTGTTGTTATTTACAGATTTATAGATATTTTCGTACAACAATATAATTATTTTCGTACAACAATATAGTTGTTTTTATTTCATTTTAATAAATAATTGATTTAACAAATAGTTGATTTTGATAAGCGAGAGTTGTTGGAGATATATAGTTGTTTTAATCATAATTGTTTTAATAGTAGTTTTTTTTTTTTTTTTTTTTATAATGCAGGAACCCGCAGCCAACCATATAGGTGGGTAAACCTACACTCTCGTATAATAGCTTGCAAACCATACGAGAGATGTAAACCACACTAGGCTAACCATGTGTGACAAGCTCGACCTAGCGACCGTTGGCAAGGGGATTCGAACTTGGGTCAATTGACCCAAGCTCTCTTGCTCCAACCGCTAGGCCACCCTTGCGGGTATTGTTTTAATAGTAGTTGTTTTTAATAGTAGTTGTTTTATCGAAACATAGTTGTTTTAAATGAAGACAAAAAAATATAGTAAAAAATATATTTTTTAAATATAATAAAAAGTTAAAAAATTAATATTACTTTTTAAATAAGAAATAAATAAAAAAACGAAAACTAAAATTAAAATATAAAAAATAAAAAGTGAATCAATGTAGTATATAATAGGCCGTGAATAGAGGAATGGTAAATTTGAGAATAAAGAAAGATGGGTCTTTCACTAATAAAGGAAAAGGTATTGGATCCAACCTCATTAAAATAATGCTAGAGAGGTTCTCATTAATAACCCTTATTTCTAAATACTTTTTTTTTTTAGGAGTATTTATAAATACTTAAACATGTATAAAAATATATTTAAAACATAATATATATTCTCACCAACTATATATCTACTCACAAAAATAAAACTTTAATAATAAGATTATAATATATTAAAAATCAATACAAAATACAAATAAAACGAAAATCTTTGCATTAAAAAATTATGCTTGAATATTGCAAGGATATATCATTACGTTCTTTAAATATAAAAATTAATATAAACAAAATAAAGTATAAAGTATAAACTCATTCTTATTAAAAATCCAACTGTTTTTTTGGGTTTTATAACAATTTAAAAAAAGAAAAGAAAAAAAGAAAAAAAAAAACCAACAACAAGAACAATTTTTGACCCGCTTCAAACCACTTCACAGGCCAAAACCTTTTATTTCCTCACATTTATATCAAAAACATAAAGGTACTAGACCACCTGCTCCTCGGAAACCGATTAATCGACCGCTCAATCGATTTTTCGAACACTAGTTTTTTCACATAGTACCTAAGTACACAACGTATATGTATAAAGTGGTTAGATTTGTAGACATTGGTTGTAATAAAAAAAAATAGATATTTATTTATATTTACTTGAATCAAAGATATTTAATTCTAAGGAAAACGATAAATACATGATTAGTTTTAGACAACACAACACTTTGCTTCTATAATAAACTTAAAAATTTACTCATTTTTCTACAAGTTTTCACGAGATATTATTTAGTTGAAAGAGAGGCGATTGAAAGTGAAGAATGGAAGAGTATGTCAACATGTCCTGTAATTCTCCTAATTATTAAATAAATAAAAAATGTATGCTAATTCCAAACAAATAATCTAACAAATTATAATAACTTTTAAGGGTATCAAATAATTGTACCATAAAATTGGTATAAGTCAATTTATAGATCAATATCATGATGGTTCAGTTCTAAAATATTAAACCCATTATTAACTAAAACGTCCCTCAATATGCATAAATAAATTGAAAACATAATATATAACTAATTAGATTATAATTCTTTTCAAAAAAAAATAAAAAATACCAACACACAAATTTAAAACATAATATATATATACAAAGATTCAAATTTGTTCCAAAGTACAGCACAACATAACTAACTTAACCAACAACATTGCGGAAATCGAGTTAACTTCCATTTACGATCAACACAAACACCCATACCATAATCATTATAGATAACTAATCACTATAGTTATCTTTTTTTTTTAATATATAAAATTAGTTAAGACACCATTCGAAATTACCAGACAGAGCTCTCTTAACTTCCACAAGCCAAGCAATCGTCGCGGTTAGTTAACGAGCACACTATTTGTTCCAATTTAGAATTGTCATCCTCAACTTTCACCGCAGGTTTATCCTGCATAACCGATCGCCATTAAGTTTAATTACACAATTAAATATATAATTAACGGGTGTAATTAAGAAAATTTTATTACTGGGAAGAACCCACCTTTATCATTGTAGTGTCGACTGTGAATTTGATAGCATCGGCTGCAGCACGTGATCTTAGGTAGTACATTCCTGTTTTTAAACCCTTCGCAACCCAACAAAGATAAAGAAATTTAGGAAGATTAGCGAGGTCGATAAATAATAGAAAATAAAATTCCAAAAGAACATAAAAATAAGATAATTAAGTAGAAAAATTAAGTATAGTTTTACCCTAGACCAGGCATGGAAGTGGAGGGAAGTAAGCTTTCCGAAATTAGGTTGGTCCATGTGGATGTTTAGGCTTTGACTCTGGTCAATGAAGCATCCACGGTCAACAGCCATATCGACCAATATTCGTTGTTTGATCTCCCAAACAGTCCTAATTAAAAAAAAAAATTAATTAGCATGAAAAATAAATTATATATATATACAAAGAAGAACATATTGCAGCTCGTGCGTACTTGTAAATGAGTTTAAGTTCTTGAGGAATCTCCGGAATATTCTGAACAGAACCATTCTCGTAAATTATCCTGTTCTTAAGTGAAGGAGACCAAAGACCCGTTTCGGTCAAATCGTGAAGAAGATGCTTGTTCACGACAACAAATTCGCCACTGAAAAAAACCAATGGTTAGTTACAATTAGAATCATGGCAGATATTTTGGAAAAATACGAGTTAAATAATTGACAAAAACTTAAAACCTGAGAACTCTGCGGCTATAAATATTTGAAGTGTACGGTTCGAAGCACTCATTATTCCCGAGAATCTGGCTCGTAGAAGCAGTGGGCATCGGTGCAATAAGAAGTGAATTTCTCACTCCATTATTTGCAATTGTTTCCCTAAGCGCTTTCCAATCCCATCTATCTGAAGGCTTCACTCCCCACATATCTGGCTGCAGAATTCCCTGAATTTTAACAGAACCACATAATTTTTTTTTAAATAAAACGACCCCATTTATTAATTTTTTATTTTTTAAACTTTTTTTAAAAAGATCGATTGAGAAATACCTTGCTTACAGGACTTCCACTGTATGTTTCGTAAGGGCCGTCTTTTTGAGCTAGTTCACAAGATGCCTTTAATGCATGGTAGTATATGGTTTCGAAGATATCCTTGTTCAACTGCTGAGCCTGCACCAGACAATTAAAATGACAGACATTTATTTTAATTTTAGTTACGTCGCATATAAAAACACTTGTAATTGTAATTGTAATTTTAGTTTCGAAGCTTTTACCTCTGGAGAATCAAATGCCATGCCGAGCAACATAAATGTGTCTGCAAGACCCTGTACGCCGATTCCTATCGGCCTGTGACGCATATTAGACCTCTTTGCAGTTTCGACTGGATAATAATTTACATCGATTATCTTGTTCAGGTTTGTAGTAACTAATTCGGTGACCTGCACAAATAAAACAACATTTATTATTACAAATAAAATCGAACTCAATAAGGAATTTGATAAAAGGAAAATATCAAACCTCAGCCAGCTTATCGAAATCAAAATATCTACTTTTAGAACCTATGCTGCCAACTAGCTTCGTCGGTTGTGCTTCCATCGGCACACCCTGCCAAAAATAAAAAGAATAAAAAAAATTAAGAGATTGTAAAACATATTTAAAATGAGTAATATATTTTATTTGCTCCGATAATAATTAATAACCTTCTCTCTAACATAACGTGGCAAGGCAATTGATGCCAG
Organism: Erythranthe guttata; assembly: GCF_056151865.1. Classification (NCBI taxonomy): domain Eukaryota; kingdom Viridiplantae; phylum Streptophyta; class Magnoliopsida; order Lamiales; family Phrymaceae; genus Erythranthe; species Erythranthe guttata. Next base: position 14,009,363 of record NC_142536.1, on the reverse strand, counting down.
ATTGCAGACGGCAGTTTCTGTTGGACTTGTGTATTCGATTATCTCCGTACACAGGTTTGAGGACTTAATCGTGCCCAGATTTTGCTGATTGCTTTTTCTATTACAAGTATCCTGGAATAATAATAAGTAAAATAATCTAAGTCAGCTAAAAAGATAAACCATGTAAAAATTAACAACCGTGAAACATTGTCGTAATTGTTCACCTTATACAACATATAAGGAGTCCCTGTTTCGATTTGAGACGTCAAGATTTCAAACCATAACGTCTGTGCATCAACAACCTTCTTCGCCTTTCCCTGATTCCAAAAATAACATAACTTTAAAAACCACTCACTGAACATTTAAAAAAAATTAAAAAAAAATCTGTGTATATAAATATCAGCTTGGATTTATTACCCGTCTCTCGTAGTCAGTGTATAAAGCTTCAAATTCGGCACCCCAACAATCAGCTAAACCAGGAGACTCGTTAGGACAAAACAGTGACCATTTTCCATTAGACTGAACTCTTTCCATAAATAGATCAGGTACCCATAGTGCAAAAAATAAATCTCTGGCACGATGCTCCTCCTAAAACAAATAAAAAACAGAAAATATAAAATTATATACGGCATTCAAGATCAAAATGTATTTAAACTAAATAATCCTAAATGTATATACCTTCCCGTGGTTTTTCCTCAAATCAAGAAAGTCAGAGATATCAGCATGCCACGGCTCGAGATACACAGCAAAAGCACCTATTCACAATCACATAAAAATACGAGAACGTCGAAAATTAATAGTAGTGCAAAAGGTTTTTACGACGTTGGAACAAAAAAAGAATCGATTGTGCAACCTTTCCTCTTGCCGCCACCCTGATCCACATACCGAGCGGTGTCGTTGAAGACTCGAAGCATCGGAACAATGCCGTTGGATGTTCCATTTGTTCCACGTATATAACTTCCAGTAGCACGTATGTTATGAATAGACAAACCGATGCCTCCAGCTGATTTGCTAATTACAGCGCACTCCTTCAATGTATCGTATATTCCCTCAATGCTATCCTCTTTCATGCATATAAGAAAGCAGCTGCTCAACTGTACACCATTGTAAAAACATATGTTATCAAATAACATAGGATCGAACATGCAAATCAAAAAAATAAAATAAAAAATAAACGTACTTGTGGCCTTGGTGTTCCAGCATTAAAAAGGGTGGGAGATGCATGAGTGAACCACCGTTGAGACAAAAGATGATATGTTTTAATAACTGCATCGATATCATCTTTGTGGATACCGACAGAAACTCTCATCAACATGTGTTGTGGCCTTTCAACAACCGTCCCTTGGACCTTTAAAAGGTAAGACCTTTCGAGGGTTTTAAAACCAAAGAAATCATACTCGAAGTCTCTGTCGTATATTATCTCGCTGTCGAGTCGCGTAGAATTCTGCCGAAAGAAGAATTAGAAAAGAAAAAAAAAAAAATAGCATTATTAACTTGGAAACAGATGTAAACTCAATAGAAAATGAACTATTACGCTTAACAGAAATCCTATAGAATTATGGCCATCTATAAATCAACAAAGATTATAGATTAAATACTACAGTTGAACCTCTATAAATTAATACGGTCGGGACTAGGGAAATTCTATTAATTTAGCAAATTATTAAATTATCGAGTTAATAATTTAACATATTTTCACCGAGTTGGGACCGAGAGAAACTATTGTTTAATCGAGGTTATTAATTTATCGATGTTATACTGTATTAGTTGAAGAACGTGTACCTTCATTATTATCTCGTAGACATCATCAGCAATCAAAGGAGCAGTTAATCCCGACCTCTCGCTAACATGGTTGTACATATCTTTGATCCTGCAGTAAAATATGCAAGTGTTTGATTACAGAAAATAAAATTAAACTCGATAATTATTTGCAGTATACTTTAACAGTTCGATTTACTTACGTTTCGGAAAAGGACTTCTTCGTATTCTTGTGAAGATTCGAAACAGCAATCCTCGCAGCCAACTGCATAATTTTCAGATCATACTCAAATCATTCCCAAAAATGTTAATATAACCGATTAATTAGAAACAAAATTCAAACTACCAAAAGGATACAAACAACGCTCGAGATATCAATCAGATCACAAGCAAATCTCATAAATCAGACACAATTGAAATAGATCCTCTCATTTTAAGAAGAAACAAATGAGGAATTGAACTCACGGAAGCGTAATCAGGGTGATTGGCGGTCATGGCGGCAGAGGTCTCGGCGGCCAATTCATCGAGCTGGCTGGTGGTGACGCCTTTGTATACACCGGCGCAGACTTTCTGGGACACCAAAACCGGGTCGCAGTGCTCGCTGCTCAGCCCATAGCTGAGTTTCTTTAGCCTCGCGGTTATCTTGTCGAAGTGCACCGTCTCCTGCCTCCCGTCCCTCTTCACTACGTACATTTTCGCTGCCGATTTTTGATATTCCGTTCACTGCGGAATTTCGTCGAACAGGTAACGAGTGCAGACACTGACAAGTTTTTGAAGAAAATTCTGCGCGCAGGAATATAAAAAGGGGTTATCGTGTATGTATGTTTTATATAGTGGTAGGGTTTGAGGAATTTTCCCTCCAAATATGTGAATTTGACGAGTTTTGAAGTTTCCCGCTCAAGAAGGTAGGTGGGTGTTTAAATATTTTGGGTTGGATTTCAGAACAAGCTTTGGAGTTGGGATTGGCTTTCAGAACAAGCTTTCAAGTTGGGACCCATCACCGATCAATTTATGGTTTCTTCTTTTTCTTTTTTCTTTTTCTATTTTTCCTTTTACTGGTAAGATTAAATTCTATTTATTTATAATAAAACAAAATAAAGAACCTATTTTAATGATTAAGGGGTTTTTATGCATAAGGGCATCTCCAATCTTCTTGGATTTGGGAAGCTAAAAGTTATATTTTAACATTCTTACCATTTTTTGAATAAAAAAATTTGCTTGAACGAAGTAGCATAATTTACGTGGCCTGCAAAAATCGATGACTCAACCGATATATACATCAATCTCTGTTCATGAAAGGTATCAGAAAACATATTATAATAATACTAAATATGCACAACTCCCTGCAAAGGGGTCACAATGAAAGTCAAGTACAAATATATATTATATTCAAATAACAAAATTAATAAAATCGTATATAATAAATAATGTAGTTGGAGGTAGTGGTAAAAAAATTAGGCTGCGGCTATATGCAAGACTAATTCCACTTGTGCAAGACCAAATTAAAATTTTCAATGTATAAATAATTAAATACTATAATATCCTTATTTATTAAAATAATAAAAAATTCCAAATATGCAAGACCAAAAATTCAAAAGCACAAAAAACCCTATCACAAGACCACAAAACCACAAGACCAACTCTCATCTTCTCCATCTTCCAAAACCCACAAGACCTTTCTCCTTTCTCCTCCATTAACCCACAAAACCTAGAAATCTTACAAAGATGGCAAGTATGGAGTCAGAAGACATCAAAATAGAAGATTCTATGATGGAAGAACCCAAGAATGTATGCATTTATGGGTTTTTTAGCTAGATTATCGATTTTCCAAAAAAAATCCCGCGCAAACGAATTCGACATGTACAGGTCGAATTTTACAGGTAAAAATCGACATTTAGATGTCGATTTTGAGATATAAAATTCGACATTTAGATGTCGATTTTGAGGTATAAAATTCGATATTTGAATTTGTGCTGTAAATTCGACATGTCAATGTCGATTTTTACCTATGAAATTCGACACTTAAGTGTCGATTTGTAGCATAATTTTTCGACACCTTGGTGTCGATTTTTGTTTTTTTTCCCATTATTTGTATTTGGTCTTACATGAGAAAAAAAAGCCAATTTAATTTATGGACATACTTGTCATTCCATCTTAATAAAATAGAATCTTTTAGAATCTTTCTTTAATTTGGTCTTGCACAAGTGGAATGAGTATTGCATACAGCTGCAGCCAAAGAATTATAAGGGCATCTCCAACCTTGTGAGGTAAAAACACAAATGTTATATCTATTATTGGTGGGGAACAGTGTTTTAGCAAGTGAATTTTAATTTTGCACTCCAATCATACCACCTATATTTATACCATTTATTGTATTTAATTACTTCTCAATTTTTCTATTATAATAGATATTTATAAATTATATCTGCCAAAGAATTAATCATAAATAGATATCAGAAAGTTATAATGTCAAATTCTCAATACTAGTTCTTCACCCGTGCGTTGCACGGTTGTCAGCCATAAAAGTGAATAAAATATCTATATGTTATCTACATAACAACAATAAAAATAATTGAAGCATTGAGAAACGGAAAGTAAAAAGGAAAAAAAAGGATTCATCTCAAATTTAACCTAATAACATTCGAAATAAAACTGAGTCGTAGTAAATCAAAACGCTAAGCTTAAAACTTAAGTTTACTCAACCACGGATGACATAATAAAAAAAAAGTTTAATAAACTAATTTACGGAAGCAATCTACTGCACCATGTGACTCTGCATCAAAATCAATAACTTGACAATGCGAACGACAATTCTGAACTGGAGCAATATATTTTAAATAACCTGCAAAATTTCATTCACCAAGGCCAATCAGCATTGTACTATTAATTCTATAATAAGTACAACTTAAAAAAAATGATATGTTAATAAGAGTTATATACCACTACCTCCGCATAACGATATTTTGAACATAATAGGAATCATACCACATCTGATAGATTTGGACGTGCATTAGATGAAAGATTTGTAAATAAACAACAAAGTACATGTAAATTGATTTACTAATATTGAAAATAGTTAGTAGGTACCTTCAAATACGTTGGAAGACCTCCTTGTAAACAACATTGTTAGTAATGTTGCACAGTTCACCAGATTCAGACTTGATCAATATCTTGATGCCACTCTTACTTTTTACCCTTGAGAGAGCCACGTATAACTGACCATGACTAAATACGGGTCTAGGTAGGTACAAACCAACATGTGAGAGTGTTTGACCTTGACTTTTGTTGATCGTCATGGCAAACGATACAATCACGGGAAACTGTCGCCTCTGGAACTTAATAGGCAGAGAAGAATTCGACGGGATTAAAGTCATTCGAGGAATGAAGACCATATCTCCAGCATTCTTACCAGTCAGAATCTTGCAATTAATAACGTGAGCCCCCATTTGTTGGACTTGAAGCCTCGTCCCGTTGCACAATCCTCTAGCTTGGTCAATATTCCTGATGAGCATAACGGGAACGCCCCTCTTGAATTTCAGCTCGTGGGCAGGAAGTCCAGAGCACGATATGTTGTTGAGGAATTCAGTGGAATAAATTTCGACGTCTGCTTCAGAAGTTGCTTCATCTTTGCATACACTATCTGAGCTCAAATACACCTTCTCTTCTCCTGGCAGGAGCGACAACAAATAGTCGTTAACAAATCCAACACATTCATTAGTCGGTGCAAGGATTGCCCTACCCTGAAAGAAGTTTGGATCGTAGATGTGATCCAACATGTCTGGGTAAACAAACTGGATAAAATCCTCAAAGGCACTGTCAGAATCACGGATGAGCATTTCATCGGGAATTTTGATTGTGGCCTCACCGTCGTTTGTCTCTCCAGCTTCTCCGTTACCAATGCTCAAGATCCAATCGCCGAATTCTCTCATCTCTTGCACTCCAGCGGGTGAATCAGATGCCTGAAGCCTCATGTTCCTGTGCAATCTTAGAACCTCACAGTGACTCCACAATGGTGAAGAATTGATTGTGGCATGAACGATGTCCTGCCTGGATGCTTTAAGGACAACGGGTAATATTTGCCTGAAGTCCCCTCCAAGGACAACAACCTTTCCACCGAAAGGTTCTTCGCAATGCATGATAGATTGCAATGTCTTACTCAATGCTTCAAAGCAGTATCTGTGCATCATAGGCGCCTCGTCCCATATGATAAGTTTTTCTCTAATCAGCAACTCAGCTTGGGGACTCTGTTGTGTAATCCTGCAAGTTGAGTTCTCATGTACAATGATGGGGAGTCCAAACCTAGAATGTCCGGTTCTACCCCCTGGAAGCAAAAGAGATGCAATTCCACTCGAAGCAACGTTGATAACAATCTCACCCCTTGAACGTATAGCAGCAGATAAGGTACTCCATATGAAAGTCTTTCCTGTGCCACCATGACCGTACAAAAAGTACATTCCACCCTTGTCGTTTGATACAGCGCTCATAATTGTGTCGAAAACTTGTTTCTGCTCGAGAGTGATGGAAGAGAGATTTTTCTGAAGTTCCGCACGCATGGCGACTGGGTCATAATCCAACTCGTCGAGCACCAACCTATTTCCCAACTCTTCTATCGACGATATATCCGGAAATGGCATAGGCGCATAATCACGCAAAGTTTTTCCATTGCTCTGCATGTATCTCTCTATCTCAATAAGGGTATAATTCTTCAAAGTATCATCCGATAACTTTAACTCTGCAAGAATCAAGAACCCCATTTAGTAACATATTATTAGAATAACGAAAGTATTTGAATTTATTTAACATTTATATGAAACGTTAGTTGGTACAATATAGATAAATACATAAGTACTACCTGAATTGTTGTGACGCTTTCCTTGTTGATATTCAATGCCCTCCGCCAACTCGGACCAACAACTATTCCACACATGCTCGGGTCTGCTCAAACTATGGGAAATCAGCAGCATGACAAATAACAGCCTAGTGTATACGCCTGATGCCCACCTAACAACTTCCTTAATGCCGTCTATGTACTCCTTGTCGTCGTCCAGCAAACCTAATACATAACAGGCATCTTTGAAGGTTTCGTAAACACTTCCACTAATAGTTCGTATATCCTGGTAACTCGTGCAACCCCTCTGAACATTGAGCAACAGTCTCAAGTAGTAGTCTTCTCCCTTCCCCGGAGGTACAGTCATTAGTCTTCCAATAGAAAATCCCCGTTTTCTTGGCTCCCAGCAGAACTCGTCATCATGATAAACAAAATGCTGTGGAAAATCTGCGTACTTGATTTTTCTAGCATCGGGATACCTCTTATTTGCCTCGAACCATGCCAAGAACATTGTTTGTCTTGCTGACGGTCTGTTCAACACGTTGCTTAATTGTTGACTTTCATGAAACACAACCGTCTGACTATCAGGGAGGTGGAAATTCAATCTGCATACAGGGGGATCTCGGTAGTGAACATCAAAACCAAACAACCTCCAAGCTGCCTCGCACGCAGAAAGGTACCTGCAGTCATAATACATCTTTATCTCGTCACGGATTTCGGGACCGCCATTTGTGTTCCCACTTTGATAGAAAGCAGCTGTAACCCGATCATTTCCCTTGTTCACGTACTTGAACAGATACTTGATAGACTTGTTCTGATTGCACAACTCAATGTTGATGTGTGCTCGATACTTAAGAAGTAGAACACGGTTGTACGGGACGACGAAACCGTTGTCAAGTATTGTTTGCTTCTTTATGACTGTTCTTCCATCATCCCTTCTCCTGTATAAGTGGTAACCGTCTTCATCCGACTCCGTCCGCTGAACAAACTTCTTTGGAAACCGCTTGGAGCAAGCACCATTCTTCATGCAAGGAGAGTTCATGTTGGCATGACCGCAAGGTCCGTGAATCATGTATTTTTTAACCAGCTTATACATTTTCCTGTCAGTCGTCTTATCTGGAATTTCCGCGCAGATAATCCGATCGATGTCGTCCGTGCACTTGGGCTTGTCATCGTTATGCAACCACAACAGGATGTGCGCATGGGGCAGTCCGCGCTTCTGAAACTCAATCGTGCATACGTCTGCATAGAAAATGAAATACAATAAATTGTAACCATTAACATGAACTTAATTAGTGTAATAAAATGAGACAATTTAAAATAAATAGTGCACGTGAATAAAGAGTGCATGTGAATTGCAACGTGTGTGCAAAGTTGAAGTATCAGTATTTAATAACATACTTACATGCCCTTATTCGACCAAAAATATTTCCTTGCTTGATATCAGTCATCAAGCTGTCGAGCTTCATCTTGAAAATGCGACAAAGAATGTCTGGACGATCCTCAGGCCTCAAATTTGTATCTCTCATCACCCTTTGTATCTCCGGCCACTGCGGATTGCATGTTATCGTGATAAACAATGATGGGAATCCTATCCAGTTACATATTTGGAGCGCGTCCACGAAGTTATTGAACATGTATCTTGGGCCAGACGTAAACGTAGATGGGACAATAATTCGTTGACCAACCGATGTGCCATCAGTATCTCCTCTATGAATTCTTTCTTGAATGCCCTTGTACATGTCCGCCCTAAGCTTGTCCTGGTTAAATCGTATAAAGTTCAATCTTTGCGACTCAATCATAGAAAATGCATCCACCAGAAACTGCTGAAACAACTTCTTCGAGTTCAATAACAGTTGACTCTCGCCCATTCTCTTCTGAATTCTGTATGCAAAGTATTGACGCATGGTCAAAGTTCTTCTTTTCCTGGTACTGCTCTCGGCACTTTCCCTAAGAAGAATGTCCTCTCGATATCCATCTTCTCCGTACGGAAAGAGCAAGGGGTACTGCAAAGGTAGATACAAAGGGTGCAACTCACTGATCCGTTGGAGTCTCTTAGACTGTGTCTCAACGACAATGTCTCTGACCCCTTCCTGATTGTCAAAGTCACCGACAATAAGTCCAGCAATTTCACTGGCATTCGGTAGATTGTAGGTCCTACCATCTGTACTTCTACTCTTGACCAATCTCATTTTTACCCCCTGCAGTCCTTCCGTCGCATGTCTGTCCCGAGCAGTTTTATATAACCGCGCCAATACATTGCAATCGTCAAACATGTGCTTCAATGAAGAAACAATTGCAGGATCCAAATCGTTCGAGTTATTTCCACCTCTGAAAGAAAAAAAAAAGATTGAAAATATTAAAAAAATATATTTTTAATTCATCATTTGATGTTTACGAATAAAAAGATGGGCAATTATACCTCACGGCATTTATTCTGTTATGAACCTCGTTTTCTGTATCGAAGATGTACAGTTGAGCAAATTTAGGTCTTGTACCTTCATCTGGTAATAAGCTACCCAACAGGTGATAATTTTGACCGTGAAGCAAAAACGTGTACGGACCAGCACCACTGTTTATACTCGTCTCTATTCTCCCACCAAGAGATGTGAAGGCAAACATCATATTATAAGATCGTATATTTTCTTGAAAACGTTTGCTCCTTCTATCTCTTCCAAACAACAAATTCATCAGTGGGGGTGGAGGATCGTTCCACTTCGGCAATTGAACCTTACCATCGGCACAACACATCGAGTATTTAGGATTTGTTGTATTGTAGTGTTTATTAATCCTCTCGCCGTACCACATCATTGACGAACATGATGGACACACGTACGACTGGTCTCCAAGATCGTCGTATTCTGCACGTAAATGTCATATTTGTAAGTATTAAGGAAAAACATTGTTTGGTTACTGCATGGCAAACGACAATAAAAAAAATTGAAATAAATTTCTATAATGCTAGTACAATTTTTACCATTGTAGTCCGCTGAATCATCACTGTTGTCGTCGTTCGTAACATATTCGGAATCTACATATAAAATTCATGTAACACGTTCAAAAAACTTGTTTGTCGTGTGAAATAAAAAGTATTAAAAAATTACATTGTATACGAACAGTTTTGATTACCTCCACTGTCGGAACTAATTTCTCTTATTGTGCTCAAATCCTCATCAACCAAATGCGTAGATCTAGACTCTAAAACTAAAGCTCGTGTGACGGCTTGTACAATTTTCTGGCTCTTTGATATCGTCTTCCCAATCCTTAATGAAACACCATAAAATTAATCAATATAGAAAAATAATATTTCAATGAAATATAATTTGAAAAAATAATAGTATTAGTACATTAAATCAAACACCATTACACATGCTACACTTTAAAAAGTATATATAAAGTAGGAAAAGTTTAAAAGAAATACCTTCTATTAGATTTGTAATACAAATCGGATGAAGTATTTTGAACTCCGCTGGGGCCAGCTTCCCATTCGTTGCTACATATATTAATATCTGCATTAAACATTGAATAGAAAATAGTCAGTACATTTTTTTTTTATTTCAAATTATAGAAATATAAATAATTATATGAAGTACCATAAGATCCAACTGTTGTTCCTTCTTGCCTAGTACCTCCACTCGATATATCCCCTTCAATATTATGTGGTATTTTGCTCTTATATTTTGCAAATGTTTTCTTTTTGACAGTGTATGCACCACCATCTGCAGATTTAACTTAACATTACGCATAAGTAAACATAACTAATGCAAATATATACGATTACAATTAGTTATTTCATCAATTGAGGTTTTTTTCATACCACTTTTCAAATAGTAGATCTTCAATTAGTTATTTACACAATCATATTAAAATTATTTTTAATTGCAAACTGGCCTTGACACATTTCGAAATGTACATAACTTTTGGGAGGTAATTGCAATTTTAGAAGTTGCATTTGGAAACAATAATTCTTCTTCTAAAACCGGATTCCTCACCCCTCGAACATATTTCACTTGCCATCAGAATACATATGAGCGAAAGTGAAATGAATCCGAACCGAACCAAACCAAACCAAAACCATACTAAACCAAAGCATTGCAAACCAAATCCAAACCGAATCAAATAGGATACTGAATACTCACATGATCTATTGTATCGCTTAATTTGTTCACTGTATATTGTTGCAAACTAACATCATATTGAAAGGAATATAGAATATTTTTTTTCCAATGAAATAAACAAATGCCATTAATGTCAAAGTACCAAACATAACATAAAAACAGATCGATATCGAGACCAATGTAGCACCTTAAAATGAAATAGAAAAAACAAAAAAATGTCGTAATAAACGAAACGATTCAAATGTGATAGAACCAAATGGAATGTGTGCAATATTTTTAATACTGAGAGAATTTTGTCGGCCGTCCAGTAAACGAATTAGGCAGTATCATACGACCTTGTAACGGCAAAACATTCGCCTCTCCGTTCAAAACCGTGTATGACAATCCCTTACAATTCGCAAATACCAATTCTTTGTTATGCAAACCATCGTCTGTCAATCGGGACGATTCAATCATATTAAAAGTATAAGCGAGGTACATGTCTTTCCTAAACCCATCGAACGTAGCTTTCGAGAGGATATTCATCTGAAAAATATAATAAAATTTAAATATTAATTAGTAAGACAAACAAAATAAAACATATTGGTAAAATCATGAGATAAAGATAATTCATTCATGTATTTATACGAACCTATATGATTCTTTCATAAAATAATTAAAAGTATAAACACCAAATTTGAGCATATAATATATTGAAATTATAATTACGAAATTTTAAAGATAATACAATATTATAAAATTAAAAATGAAAGAAAAATCATCAATACAAAATAACGAAAGAACTAAATAACAACATTTGCAAAAAATCAAGAAAACCTAATACCAAAAAGGAGCCGATTTTATCAAAACAAAATGCACATTGACCATACGTTTTTTATCGAATGAAAAATGATGGTGCAACAAAGTGAATCGGTAGAGGGTTTATATACTTATATATGATCAATGAAAAAAGAAACAATCCATTACATTTGGTAATAATATAAAAAACAATAATGAATAATTAATATGTGATACGCAAGAATCTATATTATATATATATATATATATATATATAATATGTGGGTAATACAGATTTTTCTAATTTAATATTGAAATAAGCGAGGTATATATATCATGGCCCATTATACACACGCATGATTCTATTTTATGTATTGATATCTATAAATATATATATATCTCATACGATTTACTTTTTTATATGATAAATGTAAAATTATGATTTGATTGGTAATTTCTATATATGCAAATTAATGACATATACAATTATACAAATGATGACATGTTTTTTCTTAATTTTCTTAACCAATCAAATGGACACATGGGATGAAATTAAAGACATGTCATCATTTGAAATTGACAAATGTCAATCAATTAGGCATGCAATTCAACTTTTATATATTATATAGATTAATAAAAATTATTTAATTAATTAATTTCTAAATTAAATATCGGTAATAAAATATTATAAGCATATATTGAGAATAAATATGTGGCACGTGGTAACTGGAAGTTTCATTTCTTCTAGGGCGAATGGAAAAAAGGCCCATCACATGGGACTTAAATGCATTTTGGTCCACAAAAAAAACAGTCTCTCAATTAAACCCATTCCCATGTCTTTAGTCTAAAATACCCTCAATAATATAATTCTTATCAATTCCACCCATTATGCTCTAACTTCCTTAATACTACACATTGACCCCGGATTTAAACAAATATATCACATTAACCCCCAAAACTTTTTTTTTTTCAGAAAATAATTTTTTATCTGAAATATTTTTTTTCTAGTCAGATTCCGGCGTTGACTCTTTCTTTTTTCTTTTTTTTTGAAAACTTTTTTTTTTCAGGAAATTTTTTCCGGCCGGTCAACTACCGTTGACCGCCGGTCTTCGACGTTGAATTTTTTTAAAAAAAAAAAATATTTTAATTAATATTACTGTTTTGGCTACTAAATTACTGTCTCAGACAATAATATTACTGTTTGGGACAATAATATTATGAATATTATTTTTTCGAACAGTAATATTATTAATATTATTGTCTAAGACAGTTAAATTATTGTTGGAGACAGTAATTTAGCATCCAAGGCAGTAATATTAATTTAAATATTTAAAAAAAAAAAAGTCAATTAACAGTTAAATTACTGTCTCCGACAGTTAAATAACTGCTGGAGATAGTAATTTAGCAACGAATACAGTAATATTAATTAAAAATATTTTTTTAAGAATAAAAAAGGCAATTAACAGTTAAATCATTGTCTCCAACAGTTAAATAACTGCTGGAGACAGTAATTTAACAACGAATGCAGTAATATTAATTAAAAAAAATTTGAAGAAAAAAAAAAGTCAATTAACAGTTAAATTACTGTCTCCGACAGTTAAATAACTGCCGGAGACAGTAATTTAGCAGCCAAGACAACAATATTAATTAAATTTTTTTTTAAGAAAAAAAAATTATAAAAAAAAAAGTCAACGCCGGAATCTGGCCGGAAAAAAAATATTTCAGAAAAAAAATTATTTTACGCAAAAAAAAGTTTTGGGGGTTAATATGATATATTTGTTTAAATCCGGGGTTAATGTGTAATGTTAAGGAAATTAGAGAATAATGGGTGGAATTGATAAGAATTAGGGTTAAAATTGGGGTCAAAATTGGGTCAAAATTGAAATTAAGGTTAAAATTGGTTATTTGATGAAATTGGGGTGTAAATCATGAAATTTGAATTGAATTGGGTTTCAATGAATTGGGGATAATTTTGGTATATATAAAAGGATTTTCCTTATTTGCAATTAAGTTTGAATGGGCTGGATTTATTTGAAAGACAAAAAAGTTGGATGTCCCTCTTTTAAATAAGTACCCTTGTCATGGGCCTATTTGCCATTACCCCTTTCTTCTACAAACCAAAATTAATTTTTATACTTGGAAGTTTCCTTTTCTCCCACCGCTTAAGTTATTATTTTATTATTTTTTCATTTAGCTGGTGTGAACAGGAGTTGGTATATATAGCAGCTGGACAATTAATTTTAGCTGACCAGCTAAAATTTAGCCTTCTCGTTGGAGTTCAGTTTTTCGTTTATAAATGGTATAATCATTTATTTTTAGCAGATAGCATCCCAAAAGTGAGATGGTTGGAGATGCTCTAACATGTCCATTTTTAGCTTTAAGGTTGGAGATGCTCTAAATGTACCAACCATCTTCACTATTCTAGGATTATACCATTAACATATATTAGAGGTTATATGGGGAATGCAATGCTGGGGCAATTTTTTTTTTTGGTGTTGTTTTAGAAAATAGTTTTTAAAATGGTGTTGTTTTGTAGGGAGTAAACGAATTGGGGTTGAGCGCCACCCCCCACGGCGGCACCGCATGAGGCGCCACCACCAAAGGCGCCACCGGCTGGAGGCGCCACCTCCAACGGCGGCACCCTTAGGAGACGCCACCACCAGTGGCGCCTTCTGTCTATTTTTTAAATATGTATATTTTAATATTTTAATATTTTCTGATTTTTTTTTTACAAAATAAAACAATTCTAACTAAATTCATTAGTTTGATGTTAGTATTAAATTTATTATATTTTATATATTTTTTCCATTAGTATTAAATTAATCATTGCATATTTTTATCTAATTATCACAATAAAATAGTGTACAATCTTAAAAACATGTAGACAAAAACAGAAGGAGTTTTAGAAGATAAAAGAGTTATACAAAACAAATATGTCCAATAGTAAAAACAAAATGACTACAAAGACAAAATGAGTACAAGAAAATAAAATTGGCACTATGAAGTCGGTGCCTATATGAATCAGTGCCATATGCAGGTGCTCGTCTAGTCCTACGCGGCCTACCATCTCGACGAATGGCAGGATCTGCCGGTACATCATCAACAAACTGGGTGTCATCCAGTGGATATGGAATAGGGGAAACATTATAATGTGGTCGGATCCGCTCTTCGGGACTTGAGTATCCCAAATTGAGCTCCAAATGTGGACCCCATGAAGAGAACCGAGTATCAATAACAGGAGGATGTGGGGTAGCTAGAGAATCGGACAATGGCATATCTGGAACGTAATCATTCATAGATGGACCAACTAAATCTGTAAATGTGGGTACCTGAGATGTAGACGGACCGAACATATCCATAAATCCACGTGTAGTAGATAAATCGTCCATACCTCAATGCACAAAAACATCTGCATAAAAGGGTGTATGAGAAGCAAATGGACCGGCAACATCTCCAGATGGAGGTACCCGAGATGTAGATGCATAATAGTTCCCCTCTCTCGTCTGTCTTACGTCATGCTCCAATTCAGTAGCTCTTTCGGCAGCGCTGGACCTTCTTCTGGTACGTCTATCTCGATGCGGAGAAGATATAGGAGGTATGGCAAGTATCGGAGGTAAGATGGACGAAGCACCATCTCTACGTAGAAGTTGAGTCCCAGCTGCATACATCCGTGTAGCGTTGTCCTGATACAGATCATATATTCGATCGTCATCTCGAGACACTGCCCTAGCAGCAAGACTCATGGATATAAGCTGATTACCCTGAAATAAAAGGCATTACAATTTTAAGAACTTAAAAAACTGAAAAAAAAAAATTGAAAAACATCGAAAGTAATGGTTGTTTCGAGAAAAATACTAACCACAAGATCAAGTAAAATCGGGTCTCCGACCTGAAAACCGATATCATCAAGATTGTCAATCGGTGATATCAAATGACGTGTGTACCTCTCATACCACTCGTAGTATCCTGGATCTGTCTGATGCCCACTAAACTCAATAAATGGATAGTCAACAGAAGAATCAAGTCGGTTATGTCATCTATCAACATAGATACGGTGAAAACGAGCCCAATCTCTACCCCTGCACCTCGACGATCATAAGAATGCAACTTAATCTCAATATCGTGATCAGTAGGATGTGGTGGTATATGTTGTACCCTCCCAAACTGACGTAGCACCCTATACGGACGATACATCTCAACTTTCTCGTAAAATATAAGGGGACAACTCGACAACCAAAGTTGTGGATATCTCAGGATACTCAAGTAAAACGCCAAACTCAGGATCTAGTTCACTATAAGGCATCCATGTAAACTAGAAAAAAATATATTTTTTAATATATTGATAAATAGACCACAAACATTAACGTAATTGCAGTTAACTTATAATAACCTGATCCCAGAGCATCCGATCGAGCGTCGTACGATAAACATGTATATTGTTTCGCGAGGACCGAGTGTAACTAGTAGGTCTGATCCAACTGTAATATCATATGAAAATTTGCTAAGTAAATATATTAACCTTCATATAAATAAATTATTAGTACTAAGATGTTTACCGTGCACCGTAAGGAGGGTGAGGATATGCAAGCCGACGGAGATCATCTTCTACTACTGGTAGTATTGCTGAAGCGAGTAAAGGTATCCTCGACCATGCCCAACACTAATTATTAAACATAAAAAATATCAAAAACCGCAAGTCTAATAAACTATTAATTTAAATTTTAAAAGTATTAAAAATCATATTACCTTTAACAGAGTAAGCGCACCACCTAGATTAGTTTTCCTCTTATCCAACTCAACAGTGCCGTCTTGTTCCACAACTTTCCTAAGTAAAGCCCCAGTGCATAGCTCACGATGCAAATATCCAAGAACTGCACTACCCCAACTGAAAGTACGCACTGCCTCAAGATCTTCGAAATGACGAAAATACAACAACGAGATTGCACTTGAAGATGTGTCAGGACACATAACCCCCCCAAGTAGCAATAACAGTTAACACCTGGTATGCTGCTGAACACACTGCTCCGTGTTGTCATCAATAATCGTGCAATGTCATAAATGTAGGGCCAAATCAGTTGCAAAGAGCCGTCTCCATTTGAAAGCTCCATCTGAAGGAGCATATCCCAACCACGTTTAACAATAATCCTGCCACTGCTCATTCGACCATGAAATATCCTGTCCAGTAACAGGTAGTCCATCAACAGGCAAAATCCATAATAGTGCGACATCCTCAAGTGTCACTGTCGCCTCCCCTGCTCGAAAATGAAACGTGTGTGTCTTCGGGCGCCATCTCTCCACTAAAGCTGCAATAAGATGCAAATCGACTACGAGACGACCACATCGATATACTCCATAGAACCTAGTATCAATTAAGTACTGCATTACTCTAGGGTGTGGATCATCATCACCATCATCTCCATATAAACCCCAAATCCAACCATCACAACGTCTCCCGCGCACAATATCATCCATGAGTTGGGGTCGAAAATTGACCAAAAATTCGACATGTATGTGTCGAAAACTGTAGGCAAATTTAAAAAAATAAATAAAAAATCTACTTTGAAGATCAAAACATGAATACATACTTTAATGAGTTCTCCTTCTATGTAAATCACCATTTTATTGTCTTGTGACTCTATTTTATAAGTTTTGTGATGTTTTGATTTTTTTTTATTTTGAGATTTTTTGTAGAGTTTGTAAGAAGACGAGGAAGAAGAGAGGGTGTTTGAGTTTGGATTGAAGAAGAGAGTTTTCAATTTTTTTAATTTTTGGATTTGAAATGAGGAAAAAAAAAATGTATAAATTGTGATGAGAGATATTTTATTACTTTGCTATTAAAAAAGTTTATTTGTTGTATTAATGTAAGAAAAAAAAAAAGTATAAAAACTTTTCTAAAATATGGTAATAACAAAGTGAGAAAATTTTGATATTAGTTTAGACTTCTAGCCAACCACTAAATTTTAAGTTTCTGTTTTCCAAACGCAAACACAGTTAAATATATTTGAAAGAATCGAAACGAACATCAATTGAAGTTTTTTTCTTTTTTTTTTTTTTCCAAGAGAGCTTAAAAGAAATGGAGAAGTAGAATCAAAACTACAATTTCTCCCTCCAATCTCTGCTCCAAAATACAAAGTCGAATCCCCATACATTTCCCCACAATAAATAAAAGAGTTCGATATCTGTTGCTCTATTTCTTTATGAAAGCTCCATTCCCACAATCATTCCAATATATTTCTTCAACCCAACTCACCCAACTCTTCAACCGCGCCAAGAATCTGAATCATGCCGCCCAAATCCACGCTCGCCTCATCACCGGAGATTGCATTTCTTCCCCTTTCCTGTTCAACAGCCTCCTCAACCTGTACTCTAAATGCGGCCACATTTCCCAATCACTCTCGCTATTTTCAGCTTCGAATTCAAGAACCGATTTTGACGGCACGAAGAATGTGTTCACTTACACATCCCTTATCTCCCACCTTTCTCGCTGCAATTTACCCTCTAAAGCTCTCACCTTTTTTAATGAAATGAGGGGGAGGAGTATCTCCCCCAACCATTTTACATTTTCTGCTGTTTTGCCGTCTTGTGGTGGTGCGGCGGTGGGGGGACAGATGCATTCTTTGATACGTAAACATGGGTTTGAATCCGATGTGTTTGTCGGTAGTGCGTTGGTGGACATGTACGCGAAATCCGGAGAAATCATGTGTGCGTGGAGGGTGTTCGATGAAATGCCCGAGAGGAATCTTGTGTCTTGGAATTCTGTGATCGTGGGTTTTTTGCGGAACGGGTGTTATATCGAGGCGATTGATTTCTTCAGGAGCTTGATTGGGGAGGATTTGATAAGACCGGATCAGGTGAGTTTGTCTAGTGTTTTGAGTGCTTGTGCTAATATATGTGGGGCTGCAATCGGCAGGCAAGTTCACGGAATCGTTGTTAAGAACGGGTTGGAGTATTTAGCTTATGTCAAGAATTCTTTAATGGACATGTATTCCAAGTGCGGAGTCTTTGACGATGCCGAAAAATTGTTTAGGACGATTGAAGACAGAGATGTAGTAACGTGGAATGTTATGATGATGGGCTTTGTCCAAAACGGTAGTTTCGAGGAAGCTTGCAATTACTTTTGGATTATGAGACGAGAAGGCATATTCCCCGACGAGGTGTCGTTTTCGACCGTGCTTCATGCTTCTGCGGGCATTGCTGCACTCGATCAGGGCTGCCTGGTCCACAACCAGATAATGAAAACCGGATTTTCAGTAAATACATGTGTTGCTAGCTCATTGGTTACAATGTACGCAAAATGCGGTAGCCTCGTTGATTCTAGAAGAGCCTTCGCTGAAAATCAAGAACACAACGTGATATCATGGACCGCCATGATTTCTGCCTACCAACAGCACGGCTGTGCAGATCAGGTCGTAGAAATGTTCGACGAAATGCTGAAAGCTGGTATAGAGCCAGACTACATAACTTTCGTCTCTGTTTTATCTGCTTGTGGGCATACGGGGCGAGTTGACGAAGGGTTTTCTTACTTCAATTTGATGAGCGAGAGTTACAAAATGAATCCAGGGCTCGAGCACTATGCATGCATGGTTGATTTGCTCGGGCGAGCTGGCAGGTTGAACGAAGCTAAAAGATTTGTGGAAAAAATGCCGATCGAACCTGATATATCCGTTTGGGGAGCATTGCTTGGAGCATGCAGAAAACACGGTGATATTGATATGGGGAAAGAAGTTGCGGTGAGGCTTTTCCAAATAGAACCGAATAATCCCGGTAATTACGTTTTGCTTCGTAATATGTATGCTCGTGGAGGAAGATTAGAAGAAGCGAACGAAGTGGGGAGATTGATGGAGTTCAATAGGGTTAGAAAAGAGCCGGGGTATAGTTGGCTTGACGTGAGAAATACGACACATGTTTTTAAAGCTCACGATAGATCGCATTTTATGACGAACGAGATATATGAGAAGCTTGGGGAGTTGGAGGAACTTGTGAGGAAGAAAGGATATGTGGCCGAGATTCAGTATGCGGTCAACGATGTGGGAGAGTACAAGGAGCGGAGCCTATGGTACCACAGTGAGAAGTTGGCGCTTGCGTACGGGCTTTTGAGCCTTCCGGTTGGGGCTACTATTCGAATAAAGAAGAACCTTCGGACTTGCGGCGATTGCCACACGGTTATGAAGTTTGCGTCGGAGATTTTCGAGAGGGAGATTATACTTAGAGACATTAATCGTTTTCATCGGTTTGCTGGTGGTCAATGTTCATGTGGTGATTATTGGTGAAAGTTTACTTATTTATTTATTTTTTTGGCCTTATAAATGGTGAAAGATTGTCATTATCAAGAATTTTTTTGGTGACTGTAATTAATGACAAATAGTGCTGAACTTATTTTATTCATCTTATTTTCGTCTTCTCACAAAGAGTACAATATAGAAAAATAAGAGAAATCCCAGAGAGCTATTTTTAGCAAGCTATGGAAAGAATATGTTGGACCCATATGAGATGGGATTGAAATCAATCCCTACAAATCTGTTTTACAGCTCACGCCAACACTCCCTGTTCGTGCTTGCATGTCTTGAACGCGCAACTTGTCAAGTGAGTTGTAAAAAATTATGCTTGATGAAATGGAAAACAAATTATTCTATCTTCAAGGTTTTGTTTGATGAAATGTCGATCCACCTTAACATGTTTAGTCCGATTGTGTTGGACAGGGTTGTGAGAAATTAGCAATTTGCCTGCCTTGTTGTCGCAAAAGAGTTTCATCTTGGAGTTAGGAGCAAAACCAATCTCAGCCATCAACCTTTTGCTTCTTGCTTCACGGAGACCTTTAGCGTAAAACTTCACAAAGATCTTTAGTTATTGCACGAAATTCGGCACTAGAAAGTGCCACCACCATTTGCTTCTTGCTTCTCCAGGTAACTAGGTTGCCTCCTACAAGAGTGAAGTAGCCTGAAGTCGATTTTGTTATAGATAGGTTTTCGAGATAGGTAATTTTTGAATGGAGAATTTGAGAAATAGAGAATAGTCGAGGCAAGAACTTTGTTCTTTCTCATTAAGACAAAATTGCCCCGTTCGAAAAGACGTTTTGGACTTTTTGACACGAAGGGAAGATAATGCAACAATTATGCTTATGAATGCTTGGATGATAGAGTGAGATTGCTGGAAAACTAGGGTTTTATTTATAATTTCCAGCCCAAAACTTAATTAATTTAGGCCCAAAACGGATCCAACTCCAAACCAAACATTTCCAAAGTCCAAAGGGCAAGGTCACGGTCCGAGCGGGCGGCGGCGCACGTGTGGCTTTGTACTTAAGCCCGCACTTGATTATACCTCTAGCTATCCACTTGATACTATTTAAATTGTTCTCATTAATGCTATTTTCCTAATGTGGGATATATGACTTTTTACCTCCCACCAATTGAAATACTTACTTTGTGCATTTATTTCTCATTCATCCCATATTGGATTTGAGTAATTAAACACACTACAATTATCTACTCGAAGCGTAGATTATGTTTCCATTATTTATTCCTTGAAACAATCACGAAATTTTACTTCAATATTTTTCAAATTTGAGGTGAACACCTCAATTTTCCAACAGATTTTCTATCAGAAATACTTCCGCCCAACTAGCATCTGTGTGGCCATCGATCCTTAGATGATTATTCTTGGAGAACATAATGCCTTTGCCAGGAGAAGATTATAGATAACGTAGAATTCGAATGACCGATTACATATGGTCTTTACTTGGATGGTGCATGAACTGGCTCACTACACTGACAACATTAGCAATGTCAGGGCGTGCATACGTGATAGGTAAATTAGTTTTCCAACTAATTGTTGCTACCTCTCTTTGTTGGCTGGTACAATGGTTTGAGCACTCTCCAAGCCTATGGTTCTGTGCATCGGTGTATCAGCAGGCTTGCAATCCAACAAACCTACTCCAGATAACAAATCCAGTACATATTTTCTTTGGAAAAATAAAATTTCTCGTTGCGATCTTGCTACTTCTTTTTCCAAAAAGTATTTTAGTCCTCTAAGATTCTTCATTTCAATAACAATAGTTGCTAGTTGCTTTTGGAGTCTAGAGATTTCTTCAAAGTCATCCCCTGTGATAATTGGCGATGGGGTACCTTCATCTTGTTTCTTCAACATCTAGAGAGTATCTATTTGGTGCACTGCTTCTATTATTTCTGAAAGGTAAAACATAAGCAGTAGAAATATCCGAATTACTTGAATGAGTAGGTGTGGTGAGAGAGCTTACCTCAGGAATATTCTCAGGAGAACGATCTTTAGGTACTTAAGAGTAGAGGGATCCGGTTATGGAGTCAGTCGACAAGTGTTCGACTCTCGTGACATTCTCATTCACATTACCATATTCTTTTGCACTTGGCTCAACACTAACGAATGTTTCTTCTTCATTATCCATCTGATTTGAGTTTTCCTCAAATCCAAGCCATTCAAAATTAGTTCAATTATGCTCTTCATTGTGTATCTCCCCCTGAAGATCGAGAGGTGAATTGGATATTGGTGGCGGATAAAAACTTTCTGACTCTAAGAATGTGGCATCCATCGTGACATAGGTGCACAGTGTTATTCTTTATGAGAGGAAAAAATACAGTTTTCATCCTTCAAGTTTGCACTGATTTCACATTTGGTCCCCATATTCACAAAAATCACATTTGGTCTCTTATGTTTAAAAAATTCAACACTTTTAGTCTTTTTCCGTCAATCTCCC
This sequence comes from Erythranthe guttata, assembly GCF_056151865.1. NCBI lineage: Eukaryota > Viridiplantae > Streptophyta > Magnoliopsida > Lamiales > Phrymaceae > Erythranthe > Erythranthe guttata. Next base: position 13,987,177 of record NC_142536.1, on the reverse strand, counting down.
GTTAAAACTAATGGAATCAAGTGTGTGGCCCCATCAATGCTTTAACTAACAGATTAACGGTAAATTGACGGAAATGACCAAAAGTGTTGAATTATTGGAACATGAGGGACCAAATATGTTTTTTGTGAATATGGGGGCTAAATGTGAAATCGGTAAAAACTTGAGGGATGAGAACTGTAATTTCCCCCTTAACAAGGTGATTTGATGTGGCTAGTGGAACATCTTGTCACCTTTGGTGGGATATAACAACAACAATCGGTGGATTAGGGAGACATGAATGGTGGCATTGGTGGAGATGGAGAAATTATTGACTAGACTTAGAGAAGATTATAATGGTGATGATGGATGTCCATAAACTATAAACTGTGGTGCATTGGAACTGCACCATGTGTGACGTATTTGAGGTGGCAGGTTTATCATTCCGACTATTGAGGTGTAAATCAAGTCCCACATCGATTTAATATAGGAAATGTCAATGGTTTATAATGTGGGGATATCAACTCTATTGGAATGAGAATTTTTGGAAAAATTCAAGAGCAAAACCAATTTGGCTTGACCCAAATTGGACAAATTCAGAGGAGGATTTGGCTTCCTGTAATGTTTCCTAGGGGAAAGTGAAAAAATGTTTCCTATAAATATGTCAAAGACATTTATATTTGAGTAAAAAGCACTTTGCCCCCTAAATTAAGACCCATTTTGCGCTTTGCCCCCTAAACTATTTTTTTTTGCACGTTTTTACCTAAACTCGAGTTTTTGTTGCACGGTGCCCAAAAAGTGGTATATTCCGGCAAAATTGACTCGAATGTTAAGCACGCGCGCCACATATCAATTTATGTAAAATTGATAGGGTTAAATTTGTCTATTCACTCACATCTTGACTAAAGGTTTAATTTTCCCTTTTTCTTTTTCATTTCTCTTTTTCTTTTTTATCTCTCCTTTTCATTTTCGTTTTTTTAATCGGCAAAATTTCTCTCTCTAATTCTCAACTACAGAGAATCAATTTCTCTCTCTCTCTCTAATTCAACTACAGAGAATCAATTTCTTTTTTCCTCTGATTTTTCTTATTCTTGTTTTCGATCCTTCCTCAGCCCAAATTCCTCCTCTGCGCCGCTTCCAATTCCCACCCCGTCCGCCATCGGAATTCCTCTAATCGACTCTACCAAAGCAACCCAGGACCCAACTCCGACAACGAGACCCATCGCCCAAACCCCAGCCCACAACCTCCCACCATCCCATCGCGAAACGACTCCATTTTGGCGCCGGCAGACGAGGCTAATGGGGTTGCGAAGCCGTGGAAATTGTGGCCGGGGAAGGAGCCCGTCGAAACGGCGACGGCGGAATCGAAGAAGGTTTTGCGGTCAGCGAGTCACCATCTGTGGCCATTGATGCCTTTGCAGCGAGATTCTACGAGATTTCGTAAAGGGCTGTGATCGATTTTTTTTTTTTTTTTTAATTTACGATTTTTGGGGGAGTGATCATACTTAGAAGAAAATATCATTTATTCTTCATTTGGAGTTAATAATTTTCTTCTTGGTAATAATTTAAGAAAGAGGACGAGAGAGAATTCAAGGAGGGAAGGGAGAAAATAAGGCAGGTGGACGACACGTGTTTTATTGCCAATGAAAAGACAAATTCACCCCTGCCAAACACACGTGAATAGCACGTGCTTAACATTCCGATGAATTTTGCCGGAATATACCACTTTTTGGGCACCGTGCAACAAAATCTCAAGTTTAGGTAAAAACGTGCAAAAAAAAATAGTTTGGGGGGCAAAGCGCAAAATGGGTCCTAATTTAGGGGGTAAACTGCTTTTTACTCTTTATATTTTAGGGGGAAAGTGAAAAAATGTTTCCTCTGTATATTAATGATGGCTCTAATGTTAATACGAAGTGGAAATATGTCAAAGACATTTATATTTTAGGGGGAAAGTGAAAAAATGGTATCGATCCATTATTCATTTGAGTGTTGACCTTATATAAAAAGACACAAATACCCCAAGAATTGCAATTAATAAATTTTTATATTTTATAAATACTTTAATTATTTTATTTTTGTCATATCTTAATTAGAAAAGTACAATGGAGTTTTTTATTTTTATTTATATTATTAGATAATTTTTGTATATATATTTTAAATTATCCGTAACCCTAATCCAAAAGAAAACTTCAATTCTATTATTATGTATTTCTTTATTCTTTATTTAAAAGAATCTATACTTAATTTGATTATCAATTTTTTAATAATTTTTCAATTTAATTGTTTACTAAAATTTTAATAATATTTTAATTTTTAAACAATCAAATTAAAAAGAAAATATATATTACATAATGTATATACATATAAAATACATTTTGAGGAACAATTTTGTCATTTCACGTCTAAAAATAAGTAACTAGTTGCGCATCCAGCGAGAGAGGCACACAAAAGTCAAACAGGGGGGATTTCTACCTTTAACTTAATTTGACAGGGGTTTTTTTGCTAGTTTATTTATTACATGGTCCTTTTTACTATTAAGAGATTACTAACAGTTACTTTTTGATGTTTACTCCTATTAAAAATAACAAAATAAAAAGAATCATATAAGTATATAATTATAGTGATTTTGTAACTTTAAAACAAAAAATGAGTAACAATAAATAATGTGCTAAAACGATAAGCAAACCCTAATTAGTTAAGCTATTGATTCTCGCTTCGAGTTAGCCATGCAGAGTTTCTCGTAACCCATGTATATCCGTCCGTGAAATTATAATGAAGTAATTAATATCGATCTCGTATAATCGCTCTCTCTCTCTCTCTCTCTCTCTCTCTCTCTCTCTCTCTCTCTCTCTCTCTCTCTCTCTCTCTCTCTCTCTCTCTCTCTCTCTCTCTCTCTCTCTCTCTCTCTCTCTCTCTCTCTCTCTCTCTCAGAGTAGCATTTCCTTCTTTATGTTACCTCCATCTTATTATCTAGACTTTTTCAATTAATTCTTACATTTGAAAGAAAAAAAAACCTTCAATTACATCAACATGTTATAATAAGAGAAGTTCATAGAATTCTCACATACAAAAAGAAAATTATAATCATACAATAACATTTATTTTATTGATCCATGCTTAACTTGTTAGTGATTTTCCTGAACATATCTCTTTTTCCCTTGATGGAACTAGATTCTATACAAAATTTTTTTTGGAGAATACTGTACATTCCTTTTGAATTATTTTTTCCTTAACTATAAACGATTTTCTTTTATTCTTTTTCTAGACCGAGATGGTTGAACAAAGATTGTTCTTGAATTAGATATGATATCAAGTTGGATTTTTAGATTGGTGTATCAAAATTGCTCAGGAGGATCTATTGGTCCTCTTGAGAAAGAAAAACATTTTCATAAGGGAAATAGGAATATCGAACTGGTTTATACAAAAGCAGAGGTAGCTACATTCATATGAATATGTTCCGACTGAATTTGAGGTGTCAGAAACATTCTGGTACTTTAGAATGTTCTTAACACGTCAAATTCGGTCTCAGGAGAAAAAGCTGACAAGAAAGTAAATGTAGTGACAAGTCACAAGACGGGACTAATTCATATGAACGCGACTCCTTTTTATCATCAATCTAGTTATTTTTCCTTTTCTATCCCTTACATAAATTTATAAATTTTTGTTTGTTGAAATTCGTAAAGGAATAAGTATACTTGCGTTAGCGTTTGTACGTAGATTTTAGGGTTTACGACCGCCACCGATCGATATGGCAACCGATATATCGGCCGTCACAGCCGATATTTAGAACACTAATTTTGCTAAGCAATGTAATGATCTTTAATAGTGAGGGTATGTTGTCTGGAAATTCGATAGCTGAATCTTAAAAAAAGAATTAAAAAAAAAGAATCATGCAACTATGCAGTATTTGCATAAAATTTTAATTATAAGTTGTTCCCTAAGCATTCCTAACGATTAAGTAATTCATGAATGAAGAAACTTCTTTTAGGATATTCTTGACATGTAAATATTGAGACACAATCAAACTTTATAAGTAATTTTTAGATAAAGTTGATAATACTATGCTTTACATGGGTCAAGTTGTTGAAACAATGCCTAAAATGAGTGTTTTTTAATATTGTGATCAAGTCGAATATTTCTGATTCTCATCCATTTTTTATATATTTCAAAAAATAGGAAATCATAATAATTTTTTTATTACAAAATTGGAAATTTTAAGATTGTATATAGGCATAATTCGAAAACTTATTTATGATCTCTACCCATAGCTAATTCTAACTCTTACATGTCCAAAATATTTATAGGAGATTCAAATTAGCGTTAATTACGGTTATTTCCGATCAATTAATGTTAGTTTCTTTCGGAGGCGACGTGGACTCAATCAAATTAAGTCTATTGTATGCATTTATTAAGATTCTTGAGCAAAAAAAAACCTCGTCGCGAGCCTAAATCTATATATAGTAACAATAAAAAAAGTTTGCTAAACGACAAGCAAACTTCAAGTACATATGTTGATTTTCGCTCTGAGTTTGCCATGCAGTTTTTCTCGTTGCCCATGTATATCCGACACAAATATAATAAGTATAAGAAAATGTTTGCATATAATAAGTAGAGATCAAATTCATATAGAATTTCCGATGCAAATGGGAAATAATATATTGTTTGCATCTTCTTTAAAATATAAATTTTAGAGCAAAGATCAAAAACCTAGGTCACCGACATAAATTAGACAATCTAAGCCCAGTGGGCCTGTGTTCAGGTGTACTTTGACTTTAAATTTCTAGGGTTTTACGTCACTTTCTCTCTCTATAAAAAGGACCGAATATATCTCTCTCTGTTGTCTTTAAAAAAGGTTGATGATGGGAAACAAAATGTAGCAATGAAACAAAGCTTAATCATATGAATGTAACTTTTGTAATATATAAATCAGATTGTTTTTTCTTCTTTCTCTTTTTGTCCCTTACAAGTAAGAATTTGTAAGTGCTGCGTGAATAATGTATAAGAATTTGTTTTTAGGTGTAACATCATAGTATTTTTCATTTTATGTTCATATGTTGTAATAATATTTGACATGCATATGTCTACATGATGCGAAACTATGGCAATTTTTCTTGAGGGAGTATTTTCACGAAATCCAATTACTGAATCATGAAATTTTAATAAATTATGCAACTATGCATTCTCATTTAAATTTAATGATTAGTTGTTCGATCCCTAAGCTTTTAATTTTCAACAATATAATAATTTGGGCAAAGTCTATGTTAGGCAGATGACTTTTACCTTCTTTTACACATACCAACACATGAGTGTATGTATTTTTATATTTGTGAATTAATGGTATTTTAGCGCGATGTAAATTTTGTTGATATCGATTTGAAAAAAAATTCATTCCAATTTTTAAATATTATTTTTGATTTTCTAGATTCTTTTTCGCGAGCCAAAATCCATTGTAACAATAAAGAATGTTTGCTAAACGACAAGAAAACACGGCGTACAAATGTTAATTCGTGCTTCGAGTTTGCTCATGTAGATTTGCTCGTAGCCCATGTGAAGTTCCAATGAAACAATTAATTGAACTATCTAATGGTGACCTCTCTATGAATTTAGTGCATAGATTTCGTATTATCGTTCGTTAAGGTCGATTTTACGCGAGATCTATCAACTAAATTCACAGAGCGATCACCTTCAGATAGGTCAAGATGATAGTCATGAAATCGGTCATCAGGGTCATCAGACGAATATACATGGGTGACGAGAAAACCTGCAAGACAAACTCAGAGCGAAAATCAACATTACTTTGGGTTTGCTTGCCGTTTACCGAACATTCTTTATTGTTATTAAATATAGATTTTAATTTGGCTTGCGAGAAGGTTTTTTTTTCTTGAGAATCTAATAAATGCATGCAATAATAAAATTTTATTGAGTTCACGTCGACTCATCAAGAAACTAATATTAGTTGATCGAAGATAAACGAAACTAGCGCTAATAAAATCTCCTATAAAATAGTTTGGACATGTATGTAAGTTAGAATCAGGGTTGAGGATTAAACAAGTTTTCGAATTCCGCCTGTTACGCCAAACCCACGAGAAGTATTACACAATTGTTTTCAAAATAATAAAATCAAATCTTGACTCGCAATTTTGAAGCAAGATAGCTAAATATGCATCCACACCGAGCTGCATGCACAAAAAGAAGTTTGAATAATCACTGAGAAATCAAGTTTATAAAGTAAATGCAAATCAAATGATAGAGTGGAAGAAATGAAATTATAAACAACGTAATTAAGATGCAAAGTTACAAATTTGCAGCCGTAAATGTGAAGAAAAAGAAAGAGCAACAAAATTTATTCTACAAATTTGCAGCCGTAATCGAAGGTTTAGATAATATAGAGGTAGTAATAGAAGGAAATAAATGCTATTTATCGAGAGTGGGCGATAATACGAGTTATGTGAACTAAATACATAGATTGGTCACCATCAAATATGTCAATTAATTGCTTCATCAGAATTTCGCATGGACTACGAGAAAATCTGCATGGCTAACTCGAAGCGAGAATTAACACTTGTACTTAGGGTTTACTCGTTGTTTAGCAAACGTTCTTTATTATTACTATGGGCTTCGGCTAGCGACAAAGTTTTTTTTGCTCGAGAATAATAATAATTTTTGCAATAAATTTCATAGGTTTCCTAAAATATTTCCTCAAGAAATTGCCACACTTTTGCATCATGTAGAGATAATCACATCATTTAGCAAAATAAATTTTGAAGAATATATAACATGTATGTCCAAGATTAAATATAAATATAATATGATCTTACACTTAAAAAAAAATTCTTATCCATTACTAGAGACCAAAAAGAAAAAAAAAACAATTTAATTTATTTATTACAAAACCTACCCTCATTTAATCTGCTCAACATTTATATACGGTTCTAAATTCGGATATTTTCTGATGGGCATTGGCGAAATTCGGTAATTTCATTCTGATTTCAACCCCTAGTTGTACGGCCATATTATAGTACCAATCTTTTATTTTTTTATTCAAAAAAAAAAAAAAAACCAGAACACTTGGGGCGATTCTGATAGCTAACACTTGGGAGGGATGGGGTTATTCTTTATAAGAGGGAAAAATACAATTTTCATCCCTCAAGTTTGCACTGATTTCATATTTGGTCCCCCATGTTCACAGAAAACACATTTGGTCCCTTATGTTTCAAAAATTCAACACTTTTAGTCTTTTCCGTCAATCTCCCGTTAAAACTAATGAAATTAAGTGCGTGCTCATCGCCGCCTTAACAAACAAACTAACGGTAAATTGAAGAAAATGACCAAAAGTGTTGAATTATTAAAACATAAGGGACCAAATCTATTTTATGCGAACATGGGATACTAATTAAATCATGTGAAATGGTAAAAACTGTAATTTCCCCAAGGTGATTTGATATGGCTAGTGCAACATCTTGTGACCTTCAGTGGGATATAACAGCAACAACAGTCGGTGGATTAGGAGACATGGATGGTGGCAGTGGTGAAGATGGCGCGCGAAGTTATTGGCTAGATTTAGAGAAGATTATAATGGTGATGATGATGACCATAAACTATAAACTGTGGTGCATTAGAACTGCACCATGTGTAACGTATTTGAGGTGCAAGGTTTATCATTCCTAATGTTGAGGTGCAAATCAAGTCCCAGATCGTTTTAATATGGAAATATCAATGGTTTATAATGTGGGGATATCAACTCTATTGGAATGAGACCTTTAAAAAAAACCCAAGAGCAAAATCAATTATTGGGCTTGACCCATATTGGACATATCATACCAATATACGTAGTTTGTGCTATCTCCTGGGACCCCCGACAGTGGTATCATAGCCACGGCCCAGACTTAACGATGGTGTAAATTGCTGGAAGTCCTCGGTGCCCAACAAATATGGTGAGCTCCCGGTGCAGAAATGATAGACGGCTCGACGAGCTCTAAGTGGGAGGCTCGATGTTCCTTTGTTTGAGGCTCGGTGTGCTGAAACAAAGATGGTACGAGCCCCATGCACAAATTCAGGAGAGGATCGGTGGTCTTTTTGTGGTCCGACCTACAACTCTATTGGATTGAGGTCTTTTGGGGAAACCTAGGAGCAAAATCTATTGAGCTAGATCTAGATTTGACAATATTATACCAATGTGAAGTTTGTGCTATCTCGTGGGACCCCCAACACTTTACCATGTAAAGTAATTGAGATTTGCAGGATATGCCTATGGCTTCGAGGTTGCCTTCCTGAAATGTTTCCGATGTATACTTGCATCATTTTTGGTGATTCAGATTGGGGGAGATAATGATAGCCCTAATGTTAATACGGAGTGGAAATATGTCAAATCAAATTTATATTTTAGGGGGAAGGTAAAAAATTGGTATTTTTTTGGGGTAAAGTGCAATTTGCCTTATATATTAGAGTAAACCGCAAAAATTACTCACGTGTAATCTTTAAATAGTGAAAACTCTCGTGTGATTAATAAACTAGCGACAACTTCCCTATGAAATTATTTATATAGCACACTCGGCCCATTATTCATTTGACTGTTGACCTGATATAAAAAGACACAAATACCCCGAGAATTTTGCAATTAATAAATTCTTATATTTTATAAATACTTTAATTATTTTATTTTTATCATATCTTAATTAGAAAAGTACAATGGGGTTTTTTATTTCTATTTTTATTATTAGATAATTTCTTTATATATTTTATATTATCCGTAAGCCAAAAGAAAACTTCAATTCTAATATTATGTATTCCTTTATTTTTATTTAAAAAACCTATACTTAATTTGATTATCAAAATTTTAATAATTTTCAATTTAATTGTTACTAAAATTTTAATAATACTTTAATTTCTAAACAATCGAGTTAAAAAAAATATATATAATATAGTGTATATACATATAAATACATTATAAGGGACAATTTTATCATTTCGCGTCTAAAAATCAGATACCAACCACACATCCAGCGAGAAAGGTACACAAAAGTCAAACAGGGGGTTTCTGCCTTTAACTTCATTTCACAGGGGGGTTTTTACTAGTTTATTTATCACAGGGTTTTTTTTTGCTATTAAGTGATTACACATGGGTATTTTTTATTGTTTACTCGATCCTATATATTATTAAAAATAACAAACTAAAAAACATCATATAAGTATATAATTATATTGATTTTATAAGTGTACTTTAGAACATAAAATCAGAATGTTCAGAAAAAAAACAAAATCGGAAAGAGAAATAAGAATTCCGATTATATACTACATATTTCTGATTCTAATAATCCATTTTGTATTTCAATAAATATATAGGAAATCAGAATAAAAAAATGTATTACAAGATTGAAATTTTTTGAATCGTAATCGACGGAATTGAAAAAAGTCGTTTCCACCCTTATATCTATCTCTTCCATGTCATAACTACTGTAGGATTTATTGCATGCATTTATTATGATTCACGAGCATATATATATATATATATATATATATATGTCAAGTATAGATATATGAATTCAATGCCAAAAAGAATCATTCGTCGCTCGTACGTGCACGGATCATGAATAATATATCATCGATCTACTGTACGGTGTTATACCTTGAATTCTAGTGAAGGATTTCCTGCATGGTGTGGAGTACTCATGTTATTGGTACCCATTAATTATTTCAACCCTCAGCAAACCACTAGATAAATTAATAAAATCAACTGATCATATGAATTGAGGATATATCATATATATACATATATAAATTGTCTTTTCAAATAATCAAATTAAAGGTGGATGACACGACACGTAAGAGTTGTGAGGGAATATGATTTCTGGCTTCACTTGGCAAAAATGATGATAAACGTATACTACAACCACTGCTTTTTGGAATATGGAAAAGAATGATTTTGACAAATTCAAAATGGCCCTGTCAACTTACACGATTTATATATTCCCCACCCCAACATTATTATCACTTTTATATATATATATATATATATATATATATATATATATATCCCGTTAATAGTCACATTAAGTTAGATACTATGTAAAGATTATTTTATTAATTAGCCGTCTTAGCTCAGCTGGTAGAGCGCGTGGCTTTTAACCACGTGGTCGTGGGTTCGATTCCCACAGACGGCGTTTTCAATTATTTTTGGGTATTTTTAATTATTTTTGGTTGCCACCCAAATAAAGCCATACATACTTTAAGGCCCAATATACAGACAATGTTGCCTCAGGCCCAATATGAATTTTACAAATGAAATGGTCTATAGTATCTAATTTTATAAATGAAATGGTCTAGTAAATGTAAGACAACTGTGTTATCTAGTTTTTGAATGATTATTTATGGGGACTTACTTTTTGGGTTTAAAAATTGTTATTTGTTTCAAATCTAATTCCCTATCTCTCTAGAAAAAAACCCTTCTCATTTACAATAGAAGCCAATTTAGCATAACATCATTTTTGTTGAAGTGATATACGAACACAAATGAGCTCATCGGATGAAGATCGAGATACACATCATAACGAAGTAAAATTTTTGTCATTTCGTTCGAAAAATCTGGACATAAAGGGCAAACGCCCAACCCGACACTCGAAGCTGTTTTACACGCCCAAGTTGGGCGTGCAAAACCCCAGTCCCACGCCCAAACCGGACGTGTGTAACTACTTCAGGCGCCCGGCTTGGGCACCCCCCTCCCCCCGGTTTTTTTTGCTTTTTATTTTTGTTATTAATTTTTTCTACTCTTTTTTCAGGAAAACCAACACAATACGGCTGAAGTTGAAGTCGATCATACTGATTATTTTACGACAACTCAATTGTTTGACTCCAATGACGAGCTGGTAGATTGGGCGAGGTCCGTTGCTAGAAATCTTCTTGTAAAGTTGGCTAAAAGAAGTGACCCTAAAAATAAAACGTACCTGACTTGTGACCTATTTGGGGCGAAAGGAGATACACCATCAACTAACCAACTGCACGCCCGAGAAGATGGACTGGTAGCAATAAAATCCATTGTGGTTTTCAGGTTGTGGGAGTGAAACAATTGGATGACATATGGGAGCTCATAATATTATATGGGAAGCATAATCATTTTCCGACATATACGTCTGAGCATGGGTTGAGTCCATTATTTCAAAAGGAGTTGGAGATTATTAAAGATCTGTCAAAAAGTCTTGTGCCGCCGAAAAAAATTATGGCTAACATCACATAAAAAGACCGTGTGATGTTAAAATGTGAATTGTTTTAGTTTAATTCCTCTTAATTTATTTGAAAACTTTCCCCAAGCACTAATTATTTGTATTTTTAACTATTGTAAAACGATAAACAAATGCCAGTCTCTTTTTATCTCCCGATTAACGAAGAACCAAGTTCGAACTCTGAAATTAAATTTCAATTTCCCGGACTAATGATTTTTCTTTTGCGGGTTTTAGTTATATGAAGATCTTATATTGTTAACATTGTTATAGTAATTGGCAACAAGTCGGATTGTTTGCCTTCGTACTCGGATCAACAAGTATAAATGCATTATTTGTTTATAAGAAAACAGGTGTTGTAAATTATCGTCCTCTTTTCCTTTTAAATTGCCAGGTTTTCGATCTCGTAGCTGTGAAGCCTCACGAATTTGTATGACACGTGGCAGGAGGTGATGGTACAGTTGGTTGGGTGTTGGGTCCTAGGTTGTCTCGGAGAGCTTAACAGACAGGACAGGCTTCCAGTTCCACCGACTGGAATTTTTCCACTTGAAATACAACGAATCTACTATGGTTCTAGGATGTGCACTTGCACACTGCACACCTTTGGATTAAAAAAATAAGGGTTTTTGTGCATAAGTCCCCAACCAAGCATCTTTATTATTTTAGGTTTAGGGGCTATATCTCTTTCACCAATAAGCCCATTCTTTTAATATTTATTATAAATAAAGGAAACATTCATTTATATGGCAATATTACCCTCAACCCTTTATACATAATTCTTAATTGTAACCATAGTTTAATCAATTTTGTCCACTAAAATCCAATTTTGACCACAAAAATTCAATTTTGACTTTTTTTTAGCATACTTTAATATGCTTCAATTTCATCCTTAACTTAATTTGATCTCAATTTGACCCCAAATTTCACAAATTATTCAATTTAGACCCAAAACTTTTTATTTTCAAATTTGTTTTTTTTACTGCCGGATTCCGGCGTTGACTTTTTTTTTTCTTTTCTTTTTTGAAAAGTCATCGCCGGAAAACCGGCGAAAAAAATTCGGAAGAAAAAAAAAATCGAAAAAGTCAACGGCGGAGACCGGCGAAAAAATCCGGAAGAAAAAAAATAATAAAAATGAAAAGTCAACGCCGGAATCCGGCGGGAAATAAAAAGTTTTTGAAAAGAAAAAAAATTTTGAATTTTTTTTGGGTCGAAATTGAATAATTTGTGTAATTTGGGGTCAAATTGAGGTTAAATAAAGTTAAGGATGAAATTGGAGCATATTAAAGTATGAAGGGTTATTTTAGTCCTTTACAATAATATGGACCAATGTGTGGACTTATTGGTAAATGAGTTTTTTGTCTAGATCTCTTTATGAATAAGTACCCATTGATGGGCTTATTTGTAAAGACCCCTAAAAAATAAATATATATATATATATATATATATATATATATATAATAACTTAGGGTACTTTAATATATTAAGTTAGAAGGGGACTAATGTGAAAATAAGTAAAGGGTAAATTACACCCACACCCCTGAGGTATGCTTAAATAATTTTAAGGTCCATGTGGTATCGATAATTACACTCACCCCCCTTGAAACGTAGTTAGAAACTCTAATTAGATAATACATTGGATACGGATTCTGATAGGGTTCTAACAGACTATTACTTTTAGCTAGTGGTGGAGACAACTTAGACTTAGGGGGTGACATGGCTCCCCCAACATTTCTTAAATCACCCATAATGTCAAATTACCCCTTAATGTCATAGTCATATCAAGTAGGGTAAATGGCAAATAGGCCCATGACAAGGGCACTTAATTAAATGATGGACATCCAATTTTTTTTTTTTTTTAATAATTTTGTTTTTTCTTAAAAAATATATATTTTAATTAATATTACTGTCATGGCTGCTAAATTACTGTCTCCGACAGTTATTTAACTGTCGGAGACAGTAATTTAACTGTAAATTGATTTTTTTTTCTTCAAAAATATTTTAATTAATATTATTGTCTTTGCTACTAAATTACTGTCTCCAGCAGTTATTTAACTGTCGGAGACAGTAATTTAACTGTTAATTGATTTTTTTTAAAATATTTTAATTAATATTACTGTATTCGTTGCTAAATTACTGTCCCCAACAGTTATTTAATTGTCGGAGACAGTAATTTAACTGTTAATTGACTTTTTTTATTCTTAAAAAACACATTTTTAATTAATATTACTGTATTCGTTACTAAATTACTGTCTCCAACAGTTATTTAACTGTCGGAGACAAAAAATTAACTGTTAATTGACTTTTTTTTTTCTTAAAAAAAATTATTTTAATTAATATTCTGCCTTGGCTGCTAAATTACTGTATCCAACAGTAATTTAACTGTCTTAGACAATAATATTATTAATATTACTGTTCTGGAAAATAACATTCATAATATTACTGTCCCAAACAGTAATATTACTGTCTGAGACAGTAATTTAGTAGTCAAGATAGTAATATTAATAAAAACAAAAAAAATCTAAGAAAAAAAAAGTCAACGCCGGAGACCGGCGGTATCCGGCGGTATCCGGCGGTCAACGCCGGAATCTAGCCGGAAAAAAAAAACATTTCAGAAAAAAAAAATTATTTTCTGAAAAAAAAAATTGGGGGTTAATGTGATATATTTGTTTAAATCCGGGGTCAATGTGTAATATTAAGGAAGTTAGCGAGCGAAAGACCCATCATCAGTAACATATTGAAACAGAAGAAATATATAAATATACAAACGAGAACACTCAGAAACCAGTCAACAAACCACCAGAACACTCAACACAAGTAAACTTACAAACATATAATCCAATACACCCGACACCGTAAAAGCTAAAGTAAAGGCATATAATCCATTAGTTTATTGAGCTTCAAATATTGCGAATCTTCAAAAGCTATTTGTGTGCGCAGATTCATCTATAACTTTAAAGAATGATTTTTTAGCACAGTTTGTTAACATTAACTCTATCAACAACAACAATTTGAAAGTTCTACAAAGAAAGTACAACAAAACAAGCTGAATTAACAACATAAAATAAATTATTTTTCTTCATAAAACAACTGAACTAAAAAATACACACGAAAAAACAAAATCACTCATCTCCGCTCAAAGAACAAAGTAAAATCTCAATTAGTTCACCTAAACCCTACAAATATATGATGCATACAAATACGTATCCTACAAATATAATCTGCCCAACCAAAAGGGCCCTTAACTTCAGAAAACATCATTTTCCACATCCAGTTTGCTTCTTTTCATCTTTCATCCATCTTCATGCATCACTTCTTCTATTTCCTTTTCTTAGTTTTTTTTTTCTTCAGTCCATAGATCTAGCCATCTGTTGGGTGCTAAATACCTAACACGCAAGTGCACGTATCGCAAACAAGTAGTAAAAGTGGACTCGTGAGAGTCGGATGTCGATCCCACAGGGAATACTCAAATTATCTAATCCTAAGTACCAAATTCTAACAATTATGATTTTTATCCACCCTACGCAAAGTTGTCAAATTTAATCAACTAAATAATTAAACTAATTATGAAAACAATTAAACACGAGAAAATATCAATAAAAACGGACCTAGGATTTTATCTTCCCCTATGCAAGAATTGCTCACCCAAAACCCCTCAATTATGAAATATATGATTCATGATTATTAACCGAGACACTAATTTACTCATAACCCGCTGTCGCGTGTATTATGAGTCTGTTATTCATAAACGGTTCACTATATGTCTATGCAAACAAATTATGAATAAAGCATTAACTAACAAGTCTCGTAAATGGCTACCTAAGGTGATATTTGTATGTCTACGACACCACATGCAATTGACACACTCATCCGGTGAAAACTACTCGAAGGTTCTTACACTTACCGTCTAATTATCAAAATAGCTCTATCGAGTCAATCCCAATAATCACAGATAAAGCACATAAATTGATCAAGTTCATGCACTAACAATCATAACAAGTATAAGAAATAATCATAAAATCATAATTGCATAATCTCAAGAAAACGGGTTCACCATCCCCACATAGGGTTCCAACAAAATCCTAGATTAAAAACTTAACTACTCGTAATTCTTATGATAAGCAAAATAGAATAAATAAAATAAATAAGAAAAACTATGCTTGAGTCTTCGTTGATCTTCGATATTCGTGTTATGTGGTGTAAAATTTCGTCCTTATGTTGTTGAGACTTGTTGCTTTTATAGGTTTTTCTTGATAAGGAAGTAGTAGAAACCTAATAGGAATCAATTTCCGCCACTTTCCCCCATCAGGATTTGTTCATCGATTTGTGCCATGTTGGAGTCCGAATTTTGGAATGTTGGGTAAATAAGAATTGTAGCCCTTGAAATTAGCTTTCCAATGCCGTCAAAATCACCTAATTTGGAGTTCGTATGAGAGAGATATGCTCGAAATGGTGGCCTTCTTCCAATTTGATTTGTTTCCTTATTTGCAACTTTTTCCTTTCTTTTTGATCTTTTTTCCTTCATGGCCACCTAATTCTCGTTTTTCACCTATAAAACACAAAATCAATCAATTAAAACACAAATATAATTAAATCTAAACAAAAGATCCACGTAAAGTAAACGTATTGAGTGTAATATCTACACTCAACACCATCCACAACTCCTATTTGTTCATAACACACAGATCTGACCACCCTCAGAAATCCCCCGCCCAAATCCAGCAACCTACCTGTAGGCACCAGGATAGGATAAAAATGATTAATCCCGAATTTGGATTTTAGTGATTTTGTGAAGACTTGAAAAAATAATATTTTTGAGTAGAGAAAGTAAAATATAAGTGTTTTTGTGGATGGAAAAATTACTTCTCTTTTTGTTTTTCTTGTCTTGCTTACAATGATCTCTAGCACTCCATATTTATAGTGAGGAGTACATTAATCTACTAATAAATTACAAAATAACTCATAGACTAACAACTGTTTTAATTCTAATTTAATACTTAGGAAAATTAAAAGACAATTGTCTATACATCTAGACAATAGTGCTTCAAATTCACATTTATTCAATTCTCCACTTATTCCAACATGAATGCCCACTTCTTCCAACATGAATGCCCACTTCTTCCAATATTGAATTGCCACTAATTCCAATATTGAATTCACATTTATTCAATTTATTCCAACACTACCGCCATTTTAGGCTAAAACCCGGTTCGTTAACCTGTTTCCGGGTGTGAACCAGATTTTTTGCTTATTGACCCCGGGTTTGATTTTTACGGTTTTTGATGTTGACCCAGATCACAAAGTTGCCGGTTCCCGGTCGGACCGCCTGGTCCGGTCTGGTTTTGATAACCACGGCAGCGGCGATACCTCTAACAAGCAGTAGAAGAGTTCTGTCTCTTTGCAATCAGCTTTTCCTCCGGAATCGGATTATCCAATTTTGGTAGAAATTACAGTTGGTCCAAGCCCCCCGCCGGTGTTTCAGATTTTGTTGATATCCCAAATTCTGGTGGTGTTTCAGATTTCGAATCGTCCATGGGGAAACTCCCTTGAACGGCGACAAGGTTTATTCAACCACCTCCCTCGTTACTAATTGTTTTTTAATCTATTCTTTGCATTTGAAGTAATTAATTGATGTTGGTTTGGTTTATGGGGTGGGTAAACAAAGGTTATAATACATTAGTATGGAAGATTGGCAGCAAAACAAGGATGGCGCTTTGATTCCACTTATGATCATAAAGATGAAAATGGAGAACCTGTTCCTCTCTCTCTCTCTCTCTCTCTCATGTTTCATTTTTTATGGATGAAAGTAGGTGGCATTCGCAGAGTTGTTATCCCTCAAGGATATTGATATGCATAATTGGGCCAATCCAATGGGCCTAGAAATTACTTACCTACTGGGCCACGAGCCCAATATCGAAGACCACTATCACCGAGGCCCAATCACCTTCAAGTAAGGTTTGGGCCCGACAATCTCAACTAAACTATAAATAAAGGTTTGAATTCATTCCTTAAGGTAGGTCTTATTAACTGAGCAATACTATAATATGTATTCTCTGGACTATTTCTATGATCAGCACGTCTGACTTGAGCGTCGGAGGGGTTTCCGCCGGATCAACCCCCGGCTTAGTTCATGTGTTCTATGATCGCAGGTACCTCAGGATCATCAAGTTGTCAAGCTACTGATTTGCTTTGCTCTCCCATTCCGTTTTCTACACCACCCTAGGTGAGCTACATATTAACATCATCATTTTGGCGTCGTCTATGGGAACGATGCAAACCAGATCACGTAGCCAACGAGATCCTCCTGAGGCGTCTGCTCGGAGAGAAAATGACACAACCAACGACCTCCCACCTCGTGGAGGCTCTGGCTTGCCACCTCCTCCACGTCCCATGGATCCGCCTCGCGAGGTTCAGGTGATCCCCCCTCGGGACCCACCACTCGCCGATCCACCACTCCCTACTCCTCGAATGGTTCAAATAACCGAGGATGCGCTTCAACGCATGATAGCAGAAGCTTCAACTCGCGCTGCCACAGAGGCCGTGACCCAATATATCGCCACGATGGGAGCAAATGCTCCCAACGCGATACCAGCACCTGCTCCACATGTGGAGCCACCTATGGCACCACCGCCATCGACTCCCTGGGGCTTACATCTGCCCCCAAAATATTTTGCTCGCCAAGGGTTATCGACTCCCAGGGGGCTTACATCGCCCCCAAAATATTTTTCTCACCAAGGGTTATCGACTCCCTGGAGGCTTACATCGCCCCCAAAATATTTCGCTCGCCAAGGGTTATCGACTCCCTGGGGGCTTACATCTGCCCCCAAAATATTTCGTTCGCCAAGGGTTATCGACTCCCTGGGGGTTTACAGTGCCCCAAAACATTTCATTCGCCATGGGTCATCGACTCTCTGGGGGTCTACTTCCGCCCCCCTCGAACGGTTCAAATAACCGAAGAGGACATTCAACATATGATCGCCGAACCTTCAACAAGATCAACTTCTACTTGCTGCTCTAACGGTTCAGATTACCGATAAGGACCTTCAGCGTATAATCGCGGAGGCTTCAACTTGTGCTACCACTGAAGCAGTGGCACGATACATCATCATAGCAGGAGCCAACGCTCCTCCTCGTGAGGCCCCACTGGGTCCTCAACATGATCAATTTCTACTTACTTTCCGAACGGTTCAGATAACCGAAGAAGACCTTCAGCGTATGATCACAGAAGATTCAACTCGTGCTGCCACTGAATCAGTGGCACCATATATCGCCAAGTTTGGGCATCTCACCCCAGTGGTTCGTGATCGCCTCATCCTAAATGGGGGGCTATCCCACCCTAAAGTTGGGCATCTCATCTCAAGGGTGGTACATCCACTTACCTTTCAACCCCAAGGGGTTTCACATCCCATCAAGTGTTTCACGTCCCTACTTCAAAAACAGAAAAAAAAAGGGTCTGACGCGCACGCGCGAACCAATGGCACAACCGTGCGCATCTACCTCAGACCATAGGTCTCGAGCGCCTCATCCTACAGTGGGCAGTTATCCCCATCCTAAGGTTGGGTATCACCCTTACCTTTCAACCCCAAGTGGGTTCACATCACATCTCAAGAGACGAGTATAATCTCCCTACTCAAAAAATAGAACATCCCCAAGGGGGTGCACATCCCATCTCAAGGAACGAGGATAATCTCCCTACTCAAAAAATAGAACATCCCTAAGGGGGTGCACATCCCATCTCAAGGAACGAGTATAATCTCCCTACTCAAAAAATAGAACATCCCCAAGGGGGTGCACATCCCATCTCAAGGAATGAGGATAATCTCCCAACTCAAAAAATAGAACATCCCTAAAGGGGTGAATATCAACCAAAAAAAAAGGGGGGGGGGGGGGGGTAAAATCGCGCACGCGAGACCCCAGAAGAAGATGAAGAAAAAAAAAAAAAGAAGAAGAAAGAAAAAGAAAAAATAAGAAGATGAAAAAACAGAAGAAGAAAGAAGAAGAAAAAAGAAGAAGATGAAAAAACAGAAGAAGAAAGAAAAAGAAAAAAGAAGAAGATGAAAAAATAGAAAAAAAAAAAAAGATGAAAAAAGAGAAGAAGAAAAAAGAAGATGAAAAAATACAAGAACAAGAAGAAGAAAAAAGAGAGTAAAAGAAGAAGAAAGAAAGAAGAAAGAAGAAGAAGAAGAAAAAAGAGAATAAAAAATAAAAAGGAAGGAGATGCAGCCGAGCCGCGCGCGCGAGCCGAGCCAAGCCGCACGCGCGCGGCTCCATTAAAAAAAAAAAAAAAAAAAGACAGGGAGGCGCGCGTGGCGTACACGCGCGCGTGCACTGCACGCGCGCCAGCAGTAAAAAAAAAACAAAAAAAAGGGAAATACGCGCGCGCCTTCCCATGCACGCGCGCGCGCCTCCCAAAGCCACTTGGAGCGCGCGCTCACCTAATTGGGCACAACTTTTGCTACTCTCCACCGAATTGCGCGTAGATTTCACCTCGCTTCACCAAATCGCGCAAGAATTTCAACGCGCTCCACCAAATTGCGCGAACTCTCCAGCGCGCCTCATCATATCGCGCACGCGTTCAAACGGATAAATACAAATTATTATTTCTCCACACCACGCCAGCAATTAAAGAAACACTACAACACCGATCTACTCTCGACACGATCCGGTACCCTTTTCGAGAGTGGGGGGCTTGCGAGACAACTCCCACTAGGAGACCACTCGCTCCGTCCTACAACCCGCAGCGAGACAACTCCCACGAGGAGCCAACTCCCTCGGGTCTACGAAACCATAGCGAGATAACTCCCACGAGGAGACCACTCGCTCCATCCTATAACCCGTTGCGAGGGAACTCCCACGAGGAGCCAACTCCCTCGGGTCTCATAACCACAGCGAGATAACTCCCATGAGGAGCAAACTCGCCCGGTCCTACAACCAGCAGCGAGACAACTCCCACGAGGAGCAAACTCGCTCTGTCCTACATCCCGCAGTGAGACAACTCCCATGAGGAGCAAACTCGCTCTGTCCTACATCCCGCAATGAGACAACTCCCACGAGGAGCAAACTCGCTCGGACCTACAACCCCTTGCGAGGAAAATCCCACGAGGAGCAAACTCGCTCGGACCTACAACCCCTTGCGAGGAAAATCCCACGAGGAGACCACTCGCTCCGTCCTACAACCCGCAGCGAGACAACTCCCACGAGGAGCCAACTCGCTCGGTACTACGAACCCTCAGCGAGATAACTCCCACGAGGAGCCAACTCGCTCGACACTACAAATCCGTTGCAAGGCAACTCCCACGTGCAGCCACCTCGCTCGATAATAAGACTCGCTGCGAGACAACTCCCATGAGGAGAGAAATCGGTCAGAGCGACATCAATCCGCACACTCGTCAGTCGCGCGTCATTCAATGATTCTACAACTTCGCTGCGAGACCACTCCCATGAGGAGACAACTCGCCTGAAACTCACTATATAATCGCAAGCTCAAGTAAGCACGATTACAACCCTAGGAACACTTAGAAATATTATGGGAATCTATATAGCCTGGCCAGCTTGATTACTCAAATTTATCTACTTGTTTTCGATGGGTCCTTCATTAAAACGTGGACACGGTCCAAACATACTTACGACCCACGAGGTCTAACAAAGGGCACGATCCCCATATAAAAATCTTGAGAGACTGATCCCCTCCTCAAGTACATCACGCACAAGGCTATATGTAAACACATACAAGCAACGCGTCACAACATTGACAATGTCGATAAATAACAACTCTCACGAGGAGAATACTCGCTCTGTGCTACTGCATTATCGCGAGACAACTCCTGAGATAACTCGATCAACTCTATTACCCCGCGACGAGACAACTCCCATGAGGAGATAACTTGATCCGAGCTATTACATCGTCGCGGGACAACACCGACGACTCAAGTAACTTACATCGCGACAACTTGATTGCGCTACGCGCCAACGCGCCTTCACGCCCCTCCGACACACGCTCCGATGCGTTTTCGCACACCATTAGGCCATACGCCAACGATCGACTTCTACAAATTTTACTCTCGACACGATCTGACACCCATTTCAACAT
Organism: Erythranthe guttata; assembly: GCF_056151865.1. Lineage (NCBI taxonomy): Eukaryota > Viridiplantae > Streptophyta > Magnoliopsida > Lamiales > Phrymaceae > Erythranthe > Erythranthe guttata. The sequence goes on along the minus strand of NC_142536.1, from coordinate 13,965,901 downwards.
GGCCCCCACATCGAATCGAGAGTGGGGGGCTTAATGATATGCATAATTGGGCCAACCCAATGGGCCTACAAATTACTTACCTATTGGGTCACGAACCCAATATCGAAGACCACTATCACCGAGGCCCAATCACCTTCAAGTAAGGTTTGGGCCCGACAATCTCAACTAAACTATAAATAAATGTTTGAATTCATTCCTTAAGGTAGGTCTTATTAACTGAGCAATACTATAATATGTATTCTCTGGACTATTTCTATGATCAGCACGTCTGACTTGAGCGTCGGAGGGGTTTCCGCCGGATCAACCCCCGGCTTAGTTCATGTGTTCTATGATCGCAGGTACCTCAGGATCATCAAGTTGTCAAGCTACTGATTTGCTTTGCTCTCCCAGTCCGTTTTCTACACCACCCTAGGTGAGCTACATATTAGCATCATTAGATATCAAAATACATCCCACCTAATGTATGTAATTTTCTAGGATCTCTCTCTCATGTTAAATTGTTTATGCCCTATTACTTGTAATCTACGAATTTGAGCAATGAAATAAGGAGGGAAGTTTGTTGAGAATTGAGATTAGTGAGTTATGTTGGGGGTCTCTATATATATTAATTAGTTGATGTGTGGTTGGTTTGCAGTTTTTTGAGAGACAGAGGCTATTCACTACAATATTCAATCCAACACCTCTGTCTAGCCAATGGAGAAGAAGGCTCAACCAACCTTATTATGGATAATCATCTGAGCTCCCCAGCCTCAGGGGTCACTGACTTTCATCTCTATTTCATCTCCGTAACCAGTGGCGGATCTAGCTATGGTCTAGGGGGTGCAGTTGCACCCCCTTGATTTTAAACAAATAGTACTGTTATACATAAAATTACCAAAAAGGCTATTGGTTGAGGTGGTAAAGATATTCTCCTTCCATAAATAGGTCGCGGGTTCGATCTCCCCCCCTCTCAAACTCTGATTTATTTTTCAAATCTCAACATTTTCACATTTTTTCACTTTAAATAATTCCACAATTCACCTAAAATCTTTAAATAATTCCACAATTCACCTAAAATTTATAAATTCTAAATTTTTTGTCCACTATTTTTTCAAATCTTAACATTTTCACATTTTTTCTCTTTAAATAATTCCACAATTCACCTAAAATTTGCCTAAAATTTGTAAATTGTAAATTTTTGGTCAACATCAACCCTCATTAGGAGAGTTGGTACCTAGCCTTACCAATAGGGTAAAAGGTCTAGGGTTCGAGTCCCCCCTCCCATACTTCCCCTTGTAATGACTTGAATTACTCCAAAAAAAAAAAATTTTTGGTCAACTATTTTTATAAAGTGCTATTAAATTTTTTTTTTTTCTACAATTTCGAACCCCCTTGGCAAAAATCCTGGATTCGCCACTGTCCGTAACCAATTGTGAAAAACCCGATTCTCAAGTTAAGACATAATTCTCTTGAAACATCAACTGAGAAATTTCTAGACAAGAAAATGTATCTTCTCAAAAAGGTTAGTATGTGAGAATGAAATAATTTTTTTAGTAAAGTTGCACTTCATTGCCATGCTCAAAGGTTTATGGTAAATGGTTGTGTTGATATTTTCTATTGATCGATCAAATATGATTAAATCCTCTCAAAGACCTAACGAGTCCTAGGGAAGACCGAGAATCCAGAATGTGTTCAATTCCTTATATGGTAGAAACACACACACATAACTAATGTTGTCGAGTAACTCTCATTCTAAGTTATAATTGCGCAACGAACCCTCGAAGAACAGAACGTAGAAAGCCGACTTCAACATGAACATGGGAGAATCCTCGGCAATTCAAGATCCCTGATTGGTTCATCAACAAGAAGAAGGATTACAAGGCTAGAAAGTTTTCTCAATACTCTAAACATTTGTGTGCGTGGACATCGATATCACACATACTAGACTGTTGGTATCTCCAATAAAAGGTGAGTGTCATTTTTTTTTCATTCTATGTATTCTTTTATTTATGAGTAGTTTTATTTGGTTTTATTTTAAGTTTTAGACTTCACTATAAATTATCATTCTTGCTGCAATTCATCAATGTCGGAAGGCTTTAATCTCCAAAAATAGCCTTTTTGACAAATTTACTATTAACAGCCAAAGCCAGGATGTGATCCGAGAGAACTCCGTAATCTCTCGCTTTGTCCCTAATATACTAACTTTTCATAATTAAGATTTTATGTTTTCTATGATCTATTTACAGAGTTTTTTTTAGCATATCGAATAACAACTTAACATGTCTGTGATCAGGAAATAATTTAAACAGTTAGTTCATGATAATAACTAAAAGATAGATATCGAGACAATAATTACAGGACAAAAATAAAACTGAAATTGTTCAAACCATAAGTAAAAATAAAATACTAAATCTTTTGTAAATTAATATACACAGTATTAAATAAAAAATATTCTTGTATTGGTAAAAAATATCAATCTCTCTAAAAATGTATACATTTAGATTATACAATATTATGTTAATATAAAACATATACCAAATACAAGGAGAAAATAAAAGCATTAGTTAATCTTGCAACACATGCAAAGGGTTTGTTCCCTTTTTTGCATGTCTAAAAAATCTCATTGCAAGTGTACTTTTAAGGGTAATATAATAAAAGTTTATAGAGAAGCAAAATAAGATATTTCACATCTTTCCCAACTGACATCTCTGTTTGTTTGATGCTACACCCGATGAAATACATCGGGTGATTATTAATCGTTGATTTGCATATAATCAGACACACACCCAAGTGTATGTGTACTTAGTGGGAAGTTATTTCACCACATCAACGGTTAATAATTATCCGATGTATTTCACTAGGTCTAGCATCTCAAAGCACTACAAGAAAAATGAATTTTAGTGACAACACAAGTTGTCACATTAGATCATAAAATTGTCACAAATGAGATTCAGTGTCAATATAATGTTGTCACTACGTTGTCACTGATTCTGTGTCGCTAATGCTCATTGGTGATAACTTACAAAATATTGTCACTATAGATTTTAGTTAAAGTGACAACATTCATGTTGTCACTTAAGCAAGAAGAGTGACAACTTGATTGTTGTCACTAATAAAATGAACCTAAAGTGACAACTGAAATATTGTCACTAATAAAATGAATCTAGAGTGACAACTTGAATGTTATCACTAGTTAAATGAACCTAGAGTGACAACTTGAATATTGTCACTCATTCACTACAATTTGTGAAGCATATATGTACCCATTTATGTTTGCCCTGAACACGAAACAATAAAAGAAATCAAATATTATAAATATAGAGACACTATTTGAATCAAAATTTCCTCTACAAATCAAGACATATAACAACAAATAAAAAATATATAAAATTTACCAAAGATTTTTTCCTTACAATATGATTTGTAGAAAAAAAGTACATACATGGTAAACTAGCTAGTCTGGTCAGTAGTAAACCTAACTATAATCAGACAAGAACTCCGTAAAATGCAGCAACAATACAATCGATAGCATTTCTTTCTCTTCCCTGCTTCTTTTTATCAATTGAACCTGCTATTTGCAAATTATATATTTACGCTCGAATAATAAATGTATTGTTTAAAGAAGCACTACAAGAAAAGACACTTTTCGCAAGGAAAAAAGTTGTCACAATATGTGCCAAATTTGTCGCTAAAACTTATTGTAACAACAGATTTGTTATCTTTTGTTTGTCCTTTAAAGCTCGACGCTAGAAGTTTAGGTGACAAGTTTTCTACATTCGTTACAAATGTATTGGTAACGACATAAGGTTTGTTACAATATCTCTATTTATGGTAACAACTTGATCCTCACTAAAACTATTTCGTATCGTTACAAGAAATACATTCGTCACCAATAGTCAAATTTGGAGTAATATTTTATATATATTTGTAATAACAATATTCGTTACAAATACCTTATGTGACAATTTTTATCCTCACAAATACTCATAATTTATTAAAAAAATATATATTTTTGCTACCTATATAATTCTCACAAATACTATATAAATCTTTATACAAGCTTAAAATATAAATATAAAACACGATAAATTTATAATTACATCCTTATACAAGCTTAAAATATAAGATACATCATGTTTTATTGTTTTTTTTTTTTAAAAAAAGGACAATTGATTGGTCAAAACAAAAGTAATTTTCTCCAACATCATGTTGCAATATCCACCATTGTATTTATTCCAAAAACCTGCAGACACAAGTACAATTCGACTGTATCAGAATAATTTTAATGATACACATTACATAATGACATACATGGAAATTAAGAACTAATATCATGAGAATAGAACAAATATTTTTAAAAGCACTGATAAGAATTCAGAAGATGATATTTAAGCAACCACTAAAGAAGCAATAAGAATTTCAAGCAATAGCTAGCTAGCCTAGATAACATTCATCTTAGCATCTAAAGTTTAGGTTCTCGGTCCTTAACTAAAATAATATATTAATATATACTAATTACCTCAAAATCGGATAAACTTCCATTCAAGTTGAAACCGTGAGATACTGAAGCATTGGGTATTCTTCCACCGAATCCCCAAGCAGGAAAACGTATGTCTGAATCGTAGAATTGTATCACCTCTCCAATCTCCATTATTGCCTACAAACGAGTTTTTGCATTATTTAACATATATACCCCAAATAAAGATTGAAAAATATATTTGCACCAAAAATGTCATGATTGCTCAGATGTGTTACCTGCTGATAGACGTTTCTTTGACCTGAAGGATCAATGTAATGCAAAGAATTTGCATTTCTCGGATTTCCATTTGAAGCTGGAAAAAATATTGGAAGGATGAACACTATTAGGAAACTTCTAGAACCATCTAGAAAGTGGAAAAATTCAAGATTATGTGGAAGGCGGGGTTAATTACCTATAAGACATAACAATGTAAGTTGCAATTTTGAATGTAAAAACTGCTGCAAGAAATAAACAATGAGCAATCCACATCATCCGTGCTCAAATTGTCAAAATAAGTTATCTAATAGTGCGGTATCAAAAGCAATTTTTACTAGTTCTACCTTAAATTTTCGCTTTGCCAATTGCCATTCCGGCTTTTGTCCAATTGCCGTTGCGGCTTCGCCCAATCGCCATTGCGGCTTCGCCCAATCGCCGTTGCGGCTTCGGCCAATCGTCGTTGCAGCTCTGCCCAATCGCCGCTGTTGTTGCTACTTCGCCCAAAAACTATCTTCACCAATGCTTAAAGCAACAACTCGACCAGCTGTACAAGTATTAATAGCATTCCATTAGCATGGTAAATGGAATCATGTGAATACAAGAGTGAGACATAAATGTCAAGATATTTCAAATAACCATATCACTAGAAATTTCGTACTGATTTCCCACCATCAGGTAAGCTCAAGCTCTTGAATTTCTTATTCCACAACTTTTCCCGTGTTTTGTAAAAAAATCCTTGACAAATTGTCTAACTCATCAATAAAAAAACACTATCAATATCTCTCATGAACATAAAACCTTATTCACCAACTCAACTTCACTTACATAATACAGAATAACAGGAGAATAAATTCCAATCCCATCATGAAATAAAAAAAAAGGATCATACTACTTACTAGATTTTGTTCATAACAAAAAAAATTATTTCTTACAAAATGTAATCGATAGAAGAAACAAACACCAAAGAAAAACAAACACTAAAGAAAAACAAATAATCAAAAAAGTTTTGCAAACTTGCAGCACTCCATCTACGTTTGTTAGGTTGTGGAAATAGAGAAATCCTAATGTGCTTAGGACATAAATATTACATTTGATTCATAATCCTTAATAAATTTAAAATTTCTCAATTTAATTTTATGAACCAAATCCAGTTTAGGGTATTTTCAGCAAAAGCCCTAAAATGAGATTGAAGATGGGGGAAAGGGAAAACAAGATAGAGACCTTACCTAAGATAATAGAAGGCTCGGCTCCTTCGAATGCCACAAACGAAGGCCAACAACGGCGAGAGAAAGAAATCGAGCATCACTCTGGTCATTGTTAACAGCAAAAGCCCTAACATGCGATTGGGCATAGGGAAAACAAGAGAGAGGCCTTACCTAAGATAATAGAAGGTTCGGCGGCGGCAAAGGTCACAAACGAAGGCCGACGATGGCAATGGTTGAGGCGAGAGAAAGGAATCGAGCATCGCTCCGTCATTACTGTATAATATTGTATAATATCGATATGAGAGACAGAGAGAGAAGTGAATTAAAGAGAATAGAAATATTCAAGGGAGAATAGGGTAAATAAGAAAAAGGAAAAAATAAAAATAATGGCAACTTAATGTCACTTTATTTTGGTAATATTCAACACAAAAAACGTATTATGATAATAGGTAGTTTGGCCCATTTCTAGAAAAAGGAAAAAATAAAACACAATGGCCGCTACTTGCGCAATAAATTTTGGGCAATTTGGCCCATTTCTATAATAGATTAATTATATTTAGTAAAAAAATATTCTTTTAGAATATATTAATTGTTTTACAACTCAAAGTGTCTCTACTACTATTATTTCTATTACAATATCAATTGATAAAATGAATTTTGCTAATCTTAAAAATCAATATTTGATATTAAAGTTTCTGCTAGGTGATATGAAAATTAGGGATGGCAATGGGTACGGGTTTGGCGGGTCTTGGACCCGGAACCGACCCGTTTGGGGCGGGTTTGGGTCAGCTAAATGGTTCTGGGTCGGGTAATGGGTTTAAGTTTCAAGAACCGGATGGTTTTGGGTCGGGTTACGGGTCTTATTGGAACCGACCCGTGTATATGTATATATATATATATATATATATATATATATATATATATATATATATATATATATATAATTTCGAGTTTCATTTATCAAACTATCAATTTACATCTTGTCTATTCTCATTTACCTATTTTAACTGTTTTATTATTCGAATCTCATTTCTCGTGAGTAATATTTATCACTTGTCGACCACCGCTAATTGTCTTGCATTTTGAATTTTACTTATTATCGAAGTTAAATATAATTAATTGTAATTTTATTGTTCATGTTATGTCACTTGTAGAGATTTTTTAAAATACTGTATTTTAGTATTGAGATTTGAGATTATTTCGTAAAAATATACAAGCAAAATGTTATGAAAGTTAAAAAAATATTAAACTTTGTATATGTTAATGGGTCTAGCGGGTCTGGCGGGTCGGAACCGTTTAGTTAGGGTTTGGGTTGGGCGGGTCTGTGTCTAAGCTAAAGCGGGTTGGGGCGGGTCTTGGGTTTATATATTTTTCGTGGGTCGGGTCTTGGGTTTAGGCAAACCCGACCCATAATCGACCCGTTGCCATCCCTAATGAAAATTGATGTTTTAAATTCGAAACATTCAAATAAAAAAATAATGTAGACTAATAATTAATAATAACAAATATACTTCAAATATATTTTTTATGTCGTTCATATATTTTGTAATAACAAATAATTTGGTGTTGATGATAGTTAAGTACATATGATAACACAATAAAATAAAAATATTTCTAGTAGAATTATTTTTATTAACAATTAATTGATCATCATAAAATTAACAACATTCTAAAAAAAACATTTTGTAACAAAATTAAGTCAATTGATTTGTAAGTTGTAACATTCTAAAAATTAACAGCATTCTAAAATGTATTCGTATATTTGAATAATTAATAACTATCTAAAGCAATTCCATTAAGTTATTGTAATAGATTCAAATTTGTCACAAAAGAATAACAAGTTTTTGTGACAATATTATCACATTTGTAACGATTGTTTATCTTTGTCACTAGAAAATATTTTTTGTAACAAAAATAAAGGTTTTGTAACAATATATTTGGTTGTCGCCAAATATTGAGTTTTTTGGTAACGAAATTCTTCTTTTGGTAACGATTTTATAGAAGCGTTACAAAAAAGTGATTTTTTCGTGACAAAAATTATAATTCGTTACAATAGACTACTTATTGTGACAAATATTACAATTGTTACCATTGTTTCGTTATTTAAAAGCTCTTTTTTTGTAGTGAAGATTAATAAAAATAATCAAAATAAGACCACTTTTTGGGTGTTATGTATTGTACTAACCGTCACACAATATTGTTGTTCCATGGCTTGTAACTGGAGTTTGAGCTATGTGCTCTCGTTACTCAGCCCTGATGTATCTCTCTTTATAATCCAAATTTGAAATTAAAAAATATTTGTTTATATGTTACAAAAGATCTAGTACTGTTAAAATTTCTAAACAAAACACAACAAAAAACATCCCACGACTTTTCAGAATGAAAAGGAAGTATATCAATCAATAACCAAATATATAAAATACCATCGACTTAAATCAAATATGTGAAAACAATAACAACACATGCTCATTTGTAGACAAACTAGGTAAAAATATGTAAGTAACTAACACCATCACCACTCAAATGATACTACTGCTTTAACCATAACGAACATGCAATGCAAGGTGTTAGACTATTGAACTAGAGAGAAATTATTAGGATCACAAGACAAAATGGAATATAATTACTCAACTATAAACGAGTGATTAACTTATGCTTATGCATTCTAAAAAAAACTTTGAAAAAAAATGCATTCCCTTATTCAAAATGGGACACGATCATTCAGGTATTAACTTGTATGAAAAGACGAAATCTATCGCATACAGGGTCCGATCCCCATCCCCTGCCCCAATAGGTTTTGATATTAACTTCATTACAAGCGATGCATATACAAAGGTAAGAAAAATACAAAAAATTCTACTTTATAGATGTACAAGCATTTCAATACGTCATTCTTACCATGCAGCCATAGTACACAAGACCGTGACATAAACTTCTTAACCAGGTGCATTACGTTAATCTTATGCCACTTCTTGTGATTGTTTTTACTTGTCGTTACCCGTATTGTTTGCATCTAATTTGTCAATGCATTTCCGTAGGAGTTTGGTAGACTTTTTGACATAACATTTGATCGTTTTGAAAATATAGTTGAATTTTCAATGTATTTGGGGTTCGTTTCAATAATAAATGTATAAAGTATGTATATTTGTTCATGAACTATAAACAAATTACATGTATCTCTCTAGATTTATTTATTTATTTAATTCATGTCATTGCTTCACTCATTGTTCAATGTGAGTCGTAACAGCGGATCTGTGAAATATGGCACAACATGAAGGAGGCGACCTAAAAAAACTATTCATAGAAATCCACATATCATAATCACAAATATCACATCAAAGTATTTGGATACGTAAATTTTATATCAAAAAAAAAAATGTTATCTCAAACATAAAAAATAGTATTTGAAACATTTTTTTGTTTAAATGTTATTATTGTTATTAGGGGAATTGCAACTGCAGAGAAAATTTGCAACAACGTTGTAAACAAACTCCACAAACCAAAATACTGATACTTGGAAAAATTGTTTGTACTAATATTAATCAGAAATTTATAATTTGCACATATTTAATTACCAATGTAACACATCTCCTTAATAAATAAACAATATTTAAACAATTTATATTACAACATAAAGAATAAACACTAAGATAAATAAAGGAAAACAAAAGACAACCAATTTAAAGAAAAATTAGACAAATGAGATTCGTAAAAATCCCAATTAGATTCAAAAACAAAAAAAAGAACAAAGAATTATCATAAACCAGTAAACAAATACCATTTAAGTATCTAATAAGGATAAGGATATATTTTAACAATTGGAGAAGAAAACTTGAAAAAATGATGAAACTACCAAGATTTAAAAAAAATAGAAGAGTATTATTAACAAGCATAGACAAAAACAATAAAATTTAAAATGTACTTTATTACTAAATAAAGTGAGATTTCACTTCATTGTATCATAAATCTATTAATATTTCAAAATGTAATATTGAATTGATAAACTTGTGCAAAATTAATGTGCAACAAAAATAAATATAGGAAAAATTTAGCATGTGCGACACGTGCAACACACGTGCACCTGCCTAGTCTATAAAAAAAAGTCGAATATTTCTGATTCTCATCCATTTTTTATATATTTCAAAAAATAAGAAAGCATAATATATAACTTTTTTATTACAAGCTAAGGTTGGAAATTTTAAGATCGTACATGCAGAATTCGAAAACTTATTTCTGATCTCCACCCCTAGCTAATTCTAACTCTAACACGTCCAAACTAGTTTATTGGAGATTTAAATTAGCGTTAATTTCGCTTATCTCCGAATAATTAACATTAGTTCTTGCTGAGCCGACGTGGACTCAATCAAATTAAGTCTATTGCATGCATTTATTAAGATTCTAGAGCAAAAAACACCTCGTCGCGAGCAAAAATCTATATTTAGTAACAATTAAAAATGTTTGCTAAACGACAAACAAACCCCAAGTACGTATGTTAATTTTCACCCCGAGTTTGCCATGCAATTTTTCTCGTTGCCCATGTATATCCGCCTGATGACCTTGTTGGCCGATTTGATGAGTTATCTGATGGTGACCCTTCTGTGAATTTAGTCGATAGATATCGCGTATAATCACACTCTTTCTTTCGAAGTAAGCATTTTTACCTTATATTATTTAAACTTTCAATTAACTCTCTCTAATTACGTCTTTTCTAATTTTTCTGTTCACGCAACTTCAAAATTAAGAAAAAACAAATGAAAATATTCATAATAATTTTTTTCTGTTTACTATATAAGAAAATGTTTGCATATGGTTTTTATAAGAAGAGATCAAAATCATATAGAATTTCTGATGTATACTAAAGGAAAATAATATAGAATCTCTTATTAAAAAATATATCAATTTTAGAGCGAAGACCAAAAACCTAGGTCACCGACACAAATTAGACAACCTCAGCCCAGTGGGCCTGTGTTCAGGTGTACTTTGACTTTAAATTTCTAGGGTTTTACGTCACTTTCTCTCTCTATAAAAAGGACCGAATATCTCTCTCTGTTGTCTGTACCCTGCGCAGCTGCTGTGCCCGAGTTTCCGACAACAATGGCTATGTCTGCGTGGGCGTTCAAATCTCTCCACCGCCTAAGGCCGCCACCTGAACCTCCGCCGCCAGAGGTCTGCCTTCACTTCTCATTTATATATATATATATATATATATATATATATATATATATATATATATATATATATATATATATATATATATGGTTCTTCCTTTCAGATCCGTCTTCTTTTTCTTGCATGCAAAAATTGGATTGAGTTTATTTATTCTAGTGTGTGTGTGTGTATATATATATATATATCATTGTTAAGAAATTTTTTGTTCTCAGATTTGACTTGTGGCGCATTTACTCAGACAATTTATTGATTGATATGTATATGGATTTAATTACGAATTTAAGATATATTGGATCTGTATACACACCATTTTTTTTTTCTTGATTAGTTTTGCTTGCATACAACATTGATTAATTTTTTTATTATATATATATGGATATAATTGAGATGTTTGATTTGTGGATTTCTGTTCTAGGCCACATTGATTAAGTCAATTTATTGATTAATAATGATTCTGAAACTATTAACTAAACGATGAAACTAAGATCTTAGTAACAGATCTTCTTTTTTCTTTCTTTTAAAATTTTTAAACCCGATTTTGTCTATTGATATATATCTCCCTTCTTCGACTAGGATTCTGTGGAACATGTTTGAATTGCAGTTGAAGTATGTAAATAAATTGGGAGATGAGTATTTTCTTTAATCATTAAAAGTAGAATAATTTTGTTTGTTTTTTTTCAAATTTATTTACGGCCGCAAATTTTCAACTTTGCCCTTTAATTAAATTGTTTATAAATTCACTAGCTATTTTTGTACAACTATATATAAAATATATTATTGAAGAAGTTTACGAACTCTTTCTTTTTGGTTTTTGACATATATAGATGGAGAAGCATATCGAACAATATTCTTGTCAGCGGCATAAGGGTAAAACCAATTCTCTGATAAAGTCGTTATTATTATTATTTTTTATTGCATCAATAGTTTCATTATATTTTTTATCGAAAAAAATAGTTTCATTATAACAAAGTTTATGAACTCACTCGTGTTTTTTTCTTTTGAATTTCAGATCTCTTAGAATGTGAAGATTTCATATATAGGTCGATTTCTCGTCCTTCCAAAGCTCTTAATGACTTTGTCCGAAGCTTTTGATGACCTTGTTGGACGATTTTTTGACTATCATCTTGTACACATTTCTAGAGATCTTCTCTTTGGTTAAGTAGGGGATTAATGAGAGCTTTTAAATAATCGATAAGACGATTATTTATTGAGATCTCATCAATATCTTCGGTATTATCTTGCAGTCCTTCGCGTTGTCCATCTATATGGTCTGCAAGCTTCTCATATTTCGGTGAGGTTAGTCGTGGTTTAACAAGATTTTATCAATTATTGAAGGCTTATGTTTCATGATAAGATGTTGTAATCAGTCTATAATTGGTTTAGATTTTGGTATTGGTACTAACCAAAACAGAAGCAGGTGATTTTGTCCAGTATATTTTGTTTGGGCTCATATGGATAAATCATGGAGAGATGGCGCATGCCAAAATAAATACACTCATGCCTCGATGTCCTTGTGATTCCAATGAAAGCTAGTCCTTCACAGCAGAATATGATACCGATCAATAGCTCCAGGACCTCCCTAGCAAGCTGGGCAGTGCCACTGTCTTTCAGGCTCATTTAATCTGCTCAACAATTAACTCATCGAGGGATTGAAAAACGTTCCTTAAACCATAGCTTCATTGCTGCATTTGTTTTTATTCTTTCATCAACTTTTTTCTTTCCAAATAGCGTTTTGATGCGCCACAAACATTCTGGTACTTTTTTTTTTGATAAATTAAAAAAAAAGTACGAGAATGTTTCTGGCGCCCTTAAATTCACTATTGGGAGAAAAAAAGGTTGATGATGGGAACCAAAATGTAGCAACGAAACAAAGCTTAATCATATGAATGTAGTTTTTGTAATATATAAATCAGATTGTTTCTTCTTCTTTTCTTTTTTTGTCCCTTGCAAGTAAAAATTTGCAAGTGTTGCGTGAATGATGTATAAGAATTTGTTTTTAGGTGTAACATCATATTATTTTTCATTTTATGTTCATATGTTGCAATAATCTTGGACATAGCATTTATTTTCTTAAACGTGTGATTATGTCTACATGAAGTATTTTCCCGAAACCCAATTACTGAATCATGAAATTTAAAAAAAAAATATGCAACTATGCATTCTCGTTTTATTTAATTATTAGTTATTTCCTAAGTTTTTTCAACAATATATCACTTGGGTCAAGTCTATGTCAGGCAGATGACTTTTACCTTCTTTTACACATACCAACACATGAGTGTTTGTATTTTTATATTTTTGAATTAATGGTATTTTAGCGCGATGTAAATTATGTTGATATCGATTTGAAAAAAAAAAAATCATTCCAATTTCTAAAAAATATTTTTGATTTTCTAACTTCTTTTTCGCGAGCCAAAATCCATTGTAACAAAAAAGAATGTTTGTTAAACGACAAGAAAATACGGCGTAGAAAGGTTAATTCGCGCTTTGAGTTTACCATTCAGATTTTCTCGTAGCACATGTGAAGTTCCAATGAAACAATTAATTGACCTATCTGATGGTGACCTCTCCATGAATTTACTTCATAGATTTCGTATTATCGCTCGTTAAGGGTGATTTTACGGTCAAGATGATAGTCATGAAATCGGCCAACAGGGTCATCAGACAAGATATACATGGGTAATGAGAAAACTTGCATGGCAAACTCGGAGCGAAAATCAACATATATATTTGGCGTTTGCTCGCCGTATAGCAAACATTCTTTATTGTTACTAAATATAGATTTTGGTCGCGAGAAGGTTTTTTTTTTTGTGTCGAGAAGCTTAATAAATGATGCAATAATAAACTTTGATTGAGTGCATGTCGGCTCATCAAGAAACTAATATCAGTTGATTGAAGATAAGTAATATTACACTAATTTAAATCTCCTATAAAATAATTTGGACATGTAAGAGTTAGAATTAGGAGTAGACTAGAGAGTACAAACAATTTTTTGATCTCTACCTGTTATGATCTTAAAAATTTCCAATCTTGTAATAATTGTTTTATTATGATTTACTATTTTTTGAAATATACAAAAATAATAAAGGATGAGAATCAGAAATGTTTGACTTGATCTCAACATTAAAACACATTAAATGAGAATCAGAATTCTTTTTTTCGTTAATTTTCAAGTATTTTAATTATAAGTTGTTCCCTAAGCTTTTCTAAGATTAAGTAATTTCACGAATGAATAAACTTTATATGTAATTTTTAGATAAAGTTGATAATTTAGGATATTCTTGACCTGTAAATATCGAGACACATGACTATTTGACAACCCTTCATTAGCATCATCTAATTACAGTGAGTTTAAAAAAAGAAATCTTACTTTTAAGTTGAATTCAAAATCTTTTTACTTAATAGAAAATAATATAGTTTCACCATTATAGCCTTCTTCCTATTTGACATAACCTTTTATTTAATATTAATTTATAATTTGTGTAATGAAATTTGTTAATTACATAGTGATTTTCGTTAACTGAAATGTGAAATGTCGTTTCAATTTTACTAATACCGTTTTTACTTCGAACCTGATTTTGACATATTTCTATTTTGATTTTGGCAAAATTGGAAACACGAAAAATGTAGTCATTTTGGGTTAGCATTCTAATCCAAGTTAAATCCACTAAATTGGATGGCGTGTGACAAAGTTATGTATGAATGAGTCACATTTTGAATTTTAGATATCTCGGTACATCAAAGTTGTGGGCAATATCCATTGATTCATGTATATCTTTCTCGTCCGACATCCAATTTTGGTGATTAAAGTTGGATTAGAAAACTAACTCAGAATACTACAAATTATACTTTTCGGGATTTGCAAAATTTGGAATAAAAAATGCTCAAAATCACGTTTGAAGTCGAAACGATATTATTAAAGCTCGAACGACATTTATCACATCCCTTTCCTTAATTATAGAGTGGGTTTCATTATTTATAGAGTGGGTTTTGTTAATTGAAAAGTTTATAGTGAATTTTTGTAATGGAATTTGTTAATTGCATAGTGATTTTCATTAATTACAAAGTGGTTTTCATTAATTATAGAGTGGTTTTCGTTAATTGATAAATTTTTAGTGAATTTTTGTAATGGAATTTGTTAATTACATAGTGATTTTCGTTAATTGCAGAGTGATTTTCATTAATTATAGAGTGTTTTTCGTTTTAATAATTTTTTAGTAAATTTTTGTAATGAAATTTGTTAATTACATAGTGATTTTCGTTAATTACATAGTGATTTTCATTAATTATAGAGTGGTTTTTATTTATTGATAAGTTTTTAGTGAATTTTTGTAATGGAATTTGCTAATTACATAGTGATCCTCATTAATTTACAAAGTGGTTTTCATTAATTACAGAGTGATTTTTGTTAATTACATAGAGATTTTCGATAAGTTTATAATGAATTTTCGTAACGGAATATTATAATCACATAGTGGTTTTTGGTAAGTTTATAGTGGATTTCAATCAAATTAGCGTTAATTTCGGTTATCTCCGATCAATTAACATTAGTTTCTTTCTGAGCCGACGTGGACTCAATCAAATTAAGTCTATTTTATGCATTTATTAAGATTCTTGAGCATAAAAAAACCTCGTCGCGAGCCAAAATCTATATATAGTAACAATAAAAAATGTTTGCTAAACAACAAGCAAACTTCAACTACATATGTTGATTTTCGCTCCGAGTTTGCCATGCAGTTTTTCTCGTTGCCCATGTATATCCGACACAAATATAATAAGTATAAGAAAATGTTTGCATATAATAAGTAGAGATCAAATTCATATAGAATTTCCGATGCAAATGGAAAATAATATATTGTTTGCATCTTCTTTAAAATATAAATTTTAGAGCAAAGACCAAAAACCTAGGTCACCGACACAAATTAGACAATCTAAGCCCAGTGGGCCTGTCTTCAGGTGTACTTTCACTTTTAAATTTCTAGGGTTTTACGTCACTTTCTCTCTCTATAAAAAGGACCGAATATCTCTCTCTGTTGTCTGTACCCTGCGCAGCTGCTGTGCCCGAGTTTCCGACAACAATGGCTATCTCCGCGGCAGCGTTCGAATCTGTCCACTGCCAAAGGCCGCCACCTGAACCTCCGCCGCCAGAGGTCTGCCCCTTCACTTCCGATATATATATATATGGTTCTTCCTTTCAGATCCGTCATCCGTCTTCTTTTTCTTGCATGCAAATATTGGATTGAGTTTATTTATTCTAGTGTGTACATATATATGTATATATATATATATATCACTGTTAAGAAATTTTTTGTTCTCAGATTTGGCTTGTGGCGCATTACTCAGACAATTTATTGATTGATATGTATATGAATTTAATACGAATTTAAGATATATTGGATCTGTATACACATCATTTTTTTTTCTTGTTTAGTTTTGCTTGCATACAACATGGATTAATTTTTTTTATTATATATATATGGATGTAATTAAGACGTTTGATTTGTGGATTTCTGTTCTAGGCCACATTGATTAAGTCAATTTATTGATTAATAATGATTCTGAAACTATTAACTAAACGATGAAACTAAGATCTTAGTAACAGATCTTCTTTTTTCTTTCTTTTAAAATTTTTAAACCCGATTTTGTCTATTGATATATATCTCCCTTCTTCGACTAGGATTCTGTGGAACATGTTTGAATTGCAGTTGAAGTATGTAAATAAATTGGGAGATGAGTATTTTCTTTAATCATTAAAAGTAGAATAATTTTGTTTGTTTTTTTTCAAATTTATTTACGGCCGCAAATTTTCAACTTTGCCCTTTAATTAAATTGTTTATAAATTCACTAGCTATTTTTGTACAACTATATATAAAATATATTATTGAAGAAGTTTACGAACTCTTTCTTTTTGGTTTTTGACATATATAGATGGAGGAGAAGCATATCGAACAATATTCTTGTCAGCGGTATAAGGGTAAAACCAATTCTCTGATAAATTTATTATTATTGTTTATTGCATCAATAGTTTCATTATATTTTTTATAGAGAAAAAAAAATAGTTTCATTATTAACAAAGTTTATGAACTCACTCGTGTTTCTTTTTTTGAATTCCAGATCTCTTAGAATGTGAAGATTTCATATATAGGTCGATTTCTCGTCCTTCCAAAGCTTTTAATGACATTGTCCGAAACTTTTGATGACCTTGTTGGACGATTTTTCGACTATGATCTTCTACACATCTCTAGTGATCTTCTCTTCGATAGGGATGAATGAGAGTTTTTAAATAATCGATAAGACGATTATTTATTGAGATCTCATCAATATCTTCGGTATCATCTTGCAGTCCTTCACGTTGTCTTTCTATATGGTCTGCAAGCTTCTCATATTTCTGTGAGGTTAGTTGTGGCTTAACAAGATTTTATCAATTATTGAAGGCCTATGTTTCATGATAAGATGTTGTAATTGGTTTAGATTTTGGTATTGATACTAACCAAAATAGAAGCAAGTGATTTGTCCAGAATGTTTTGTCTGGGCTCATATGGATAAATCTTGGAAAGAGGGCGCACGCCAAAATCAATTCACTCATGCCTCGATGTTCTTGTGATTCCAATGAAAGCTAGGCCTTCACAACATAATATGATACCGATCAATAGCTCCAGGACCTCCCTAGTAAACTGTGCAGTGCTATTGTCTTTCAGGCTCATTTAATCTGCTCAACAGTTAACTCATCCAGAGATTGAAAAAGTTCCTTAAACCATAACTTCACTGCTACATTTGTTTTTTTCTTTCATCAACTTTTTTCTTTCCAAATAGCGTTTTGATGTGCCACAAACATTCTGGTACTTTTTTTTTATAAATTAAAAAGAAAGTACGAGAATGTTTTTGGCGCCCTTAAATTCACTATTGGGAGAAAAAAAGGTTGATGATGGGAAACAAAATGTAGCAATGAAACAAAGCTTAATCATATGAATGTAACTTTTGTAATATATAAATCAGATTATTTTTTGTTCTCTTTTTTGTACCTTACAAGTAAGAATTTGTAAGTATTTCGTGAATAATGTATAAGAATTTGTTTTTAGGTGTAACGTCATATTATGTTTCATTTTATGTTCATATGTTGTAATAACCTTGGACATAGCATGCATGTTATATATTCTTAAGAATTTATTTTCCTAAACGTGTGATTACTGATTATCTCTTCATGATGCGAAACTATCGCGATTTTTCTTGAGGGATTATTTTCACGAAACCCAATTATTAAATCATGAAATTTAAAAAAAATATGCAACTATGCATTCTCATTTTATTCAATTGTTAGTTCCCTAAGCTTTTAATTTTCAACAATATAATTATTTGGGAAAAGTCTATGCTAGGCAGATGACTTTTACCTTCTTTTACACATATCAACACATGAGTGTATGCATTTTTATTTTTGTGAATTAATGGTATTTTAGCGCGATGTAAATTATGTTGATATCGATTTGAAAAGAAAAAAAATCATTCCAATTTCTAAAAAATATTTTTGATTTTCTAAATTGTTTTTCGCGAGCCAAAATCCATTGTAACAATAAAGAATGTTTTCTAAACGACAAGAAAACACGGTGTACAAATGTTAATTCGCGCTTCGAGTTTGCCATGCAAATTTTCTCGTAGGCAGGGGCGAGTCCACCCAAGGGCTAGGGTGGACTCAAGCCCCCCCTCACTTCAAAATTTTTCCCTACTATATATATATATATATATATATATATATATATATATATATATATATATATATATATATATATATATATATATATATATATATTCCTTTTTTTTTGTTTTTTTTTTGCCTACCCAATTATATTATTTTATCCACTTAGGGCTCGTTCGGTTTCCTATATTGGATTAGATTGGATTACATGAAATTAGATTAACTCCCTACTGACTAATTAATTAATTAGTTAGTAGCATGTTCGATTTCTTAGATTAGATTTTCTATTAAATTGTTAAAATCGGTTATTATATATGAATTGTCTATAAAACCACTTAGTTTACAATAATAAAATATGATTTTAAGGATAAAACTGTCTTTTTCCTTTTTAGTCACCCCCTATTAAATTAATCTCAGGGGAGGGGTGCTATTAATTTAATGAAATAGTAACATCTAATAGCGGGCTTTGATTTTAGTAGCGGTTTCGAATAAGTGTGAATCTTGCCAACCGGACATGCTATTAGCCCCTACTATTTAGTCAGTAGAACCTTATAGCGGTAACCGAACGAGCCCTTACTTTTACTCTAGTTAAGTCCACTTATTCAAAGTCGTCTCACTTCTCAAAGCCCCCTTCATGTCTAACTTGTTTCGTCTTCTATTTCCCAACTTAGTTCTCGTTATTTGAAAAAGAAAAATAAACTTTGTTCTATTGCATAGGCGCATTAATGGCGGTTAAATTGCTACCCACCGGCGATCGAACGTACACTGGCGATCAATTAACGTTTGATGTCTTTTCTTTCATCTTAAGAATATTAATTATAAGTCAATTGTGTAAATTTCATAATCGACTTGATATTCATGTTTCTTAGATTTTTATAGTAATTTAACTTTCGCGATTCGTTTTGGTATTATCTTACGAAAATAGAGAGAAAAAAAATTCAAATCAAATTTTCATCTTAAATTTCTTTGATAGCAAATTTTTTTTCGGGGGCTCTGCCCCCGAACCCCCGATATGTTTAAGCCCCCCTCACAATTTTTTCTGGCCTCGCCACTACGAGTCGTAGCCCATGTGAAGTTCCAATGAAATAATTAATTGACCTATCTGATGGTCACCTCTCTATGAATGTAGTTCATATATTTCGTATTATCGCTCGTTAAGGGCGATTTTATGCGAGATCTTTCAACTAAATTCACAGAGCGGTCACCTTCAAGAAACTAATATTAGTTGATCAAAGATAAGCGAAAACAAGATATGCATCATCATGTTAATATAAATCTCCGATCCTATAAAATAGTTTGGACATGTAAGAGTTAAAAACAAGTTTTCGAACTCCGCCTGTTGCGCCAAACCCACGAGAAGTATTACACAATTGTTTTCAAAATAATAAATTGAAATCTTGACTCGCAGTTTAAAGCAAGATATGCATCATCATGCTTTGACCATCCACACCGAGCTGCATGCATAAAAATAAGTTTAATTTGAATAATTCTTGAGAAGTCAAGTTTATAAAGTGAATGCAAATCAAATTATAGAGTGGAAAAAATGAAATGATAAACAATGTAATTAAGATGCAAAGTTACAAATTTGCAGGCGTAAATGTGAAGAAAAAGAAAAAAAGTAACAAAAATTTATTCTACAAATTTGCAGCCGTAATTGAAAGTTTGGATAATATAGAGCTAGTAATAGAAGGAAATAAATGCTATTTATCGAGAGTGGGCGAGAATACGAGTTATGTGAACCAAATTCATAGATTGGTCACCGTCAAATACGTCAATTAATTGCTTCATCAGAATTTCACATGCGCTACGAGAAAATCTGCATGGCAAACTCTAAGCGAGAATTAATATTTGTACTTAGGGTTTGCTTGTTATTTAGCAAACATTCTTTATTGTTACTATGGATTTCGGCTAGCGACAAAGTTTTTTTTGCTCAAAAATAAGAGAAAACATTCAAAACGGACGCTCCCGTTAATAGCACAAAAATGGACTCCCACTCACATGATGACACGTGGATAAAAGCAATGAGAATCTCTCTAATGGGACCCATTTATGTATTTCATCTGGACCGGTAAAAGACAAGTGCTTCTCTTTTTTTTTCTTTTTTTTTTTTTTTGCAAAATAAAACATTTCATTCCTATAATTGATGATCTTTTCATAAATTTTGATATTAGTTTTAATAAATATAATTAATGTAGTGCAAAATAATGCCCTTTTATTAAAATATGTATTAACTTTAATAAATATTATTACTCAAAAAAAAACTTTAATAAATATTAAAATTTATATAAATTAGTGTATAATAATTATGAGTAATATAAAAATTAATCATAAAATCGCTTGAAAAGCATTTTGAATTTATTTCTAGTACATAAAATTAATATATATATTTGAATATTTTGTCTTGCAAATAATCCATGTTCTTTTCTCTTGAATTTGAGATAATATTTTTCCATTTTGTTTAATTGTGTAAAAAAAACTATAAAACCATAAATTAATACAACAACTTTAATAATTCAAATACACAGGTTATGGAATGAGAATGGGACAATGGGTTGCAGTTCATTTCTAAAACACGGGACCCATAAGAAAGAGAAAGTTTTTAGTAATTTTGTCCACGTGGCATCAATTGAATGGAGTCCGTTATATTGCAATTAACGGGGCATCCGTTCAGAATGTGCTCCCCAAAAATAATAAGTTTTGCAATAAATTTCATGTGTTTCCTAAAATATTTCCTCAAGAAATTGCCACACTTTTGAATCTACGCGCGCACACACACACACATACTATCACCTACTGATATACATATATATCTCCAGCATATACTCCCCACATAACTCATACATGACAACATGTTACTATATAGTAAAAATCATAAATCATAACTTTCAAAGGGTAAATAAAAAAAAATGGACCTAAAAGATTCACCAAGCATACAAAATTTCATTTAATTACAACATGCATGTCATAATCGACTACATGAAAATTACAAAAAAACATGATTTTTTTTTTGATAAATTTACTGTATTGTAATCGACTACAAATGACTATATAGTATACTACAAGTTCTATAGTCATGTACAGTTATATGTATCCATGACTATACATGACTACATATATGACTATATGACTACATATAAATGTATATTCACCTGACCCAAATCACCCATCTAAGTAACCACTACTGGTTAAGTTTCTAATACAGACAAAAAAAGCTCTCGCACTTGAGGTATTTCGGATCATCTTCAAATAAATACAAAAAATAAAAGACATATGATTTATAACAAAAATGAATTATATAACAACATAAGAATCAAACAAAATAAAAACTCAAATTAATTCAAAGAAAAAGAATTTAATATTAATTGTTCACAGATTTTAAAAAAGATAGTAGATCTGATTTTTTTTTTTTATAAAAAATAGTAAATCTAATTTGAGCCCTCCATCATCCAAAGAAAGAGAAAAAACTAAAACAATAACGTAGAAACCATTTCATCAAACGGAAGTAGAAAGAGAGTTTAAACAAATTTAAAACAAACAAACCTTCATCCATCATTTTTTGGCATCATCGAGTCTATTCGATTTGGACGGGTGATTCAAGGCGAAGATTGGCGTCGAGCACGCGAAAAGAGGCGGCGGCGCAAGGCTGTGGGAGGAGGAGCAGCGGTGGCGCGAGGATGTGGGGGGGGGGGGGGGGGGGCGGCGGCGGCGCAAGGAGGTGGGGAGCAACGGCGGCGGCGCAAGCAGGTGGGGGGGGGGGAGTAGTGGCGCCGGCGGAGGGTGGTGGGCAGAGAGAGAGAGTAGATAAATGTCGGCTAAGATGTGGGAGTGAGTGTGGGAGTGGGAGAAAATGGTAGGGTGTTAGGGTTTGAATTGAAATTAAAAGGGTAAAACATGTATTTTAATTTGTTTAGGGGGTCTATCAAATTAAGATTATAATTTGGTTTTTGACTAGGAAAGAAATATCCCTATATATTTTTAAAACTAGGAGTATCCTTCATTTCCCATATATATATATATATATATATATATATATATATATATATACTAGGGGGATGGCACCCGCAAAGCGCGGTGCAGTTTGCCCAGTATGTACGCATAATTTTGAGGGCAATGTAAGCTGGGATGCATTTGCTGAAGAGAGGTAGCCTGCAAGTTTTTAAACTGATGTCCATGGTTGGGTTATGATTGATCCAAATAATGAGTTATTCATTTTCAGCAAAGAAGCTTGTAAGGGTTATGTTTATCTTAATTATTTCATTGTTGGCATAGACTTCCAAGTGAAAATTACAAACAATACGCAAACATGAGAAATTATGTTTTTTTTTTTAATATATTCATACATGTTCTTTTGTACTGCTCTTATTCAAATCTTACAAAATGCAAATATATATATATATATATGCGAACTCTTTTCAGCATAATATATTTTGGCGAATGGATTACACAAAATATTTTATACATGTAATCTCGTTTCTAAATATAATGTTTACAGGAATTTTTTAAAGCTTACGGTTTCTAGCAAAGACGATGTTACGGTAGTACTTGTAACACCAAAGCCAATGATTGGTGGAAAATAGCAAAACGGCGGCGAGGCGGGTTGGCGAAAAAAAAAATAGAAAAGAAAATATTATTATTATTATTATTATTATTATTATTATTATTATTATTATTATTATTATTATTATTATTATTATTATTATTATTATTATTATTATTATTATTATTATTATTTACTAATTTAATTTTATAAATATTATGATAACTCAATTAAGAAAAATAGCCACACAATAAAGAAACTGAACGGATTTTAGTAGTTTCAGGCAAGGTTGTAAAAATCGGTAATCGGGTCCGAGTCGGTCAGGCACCGACTCACGATTAATCGGTGCGGCGGTGATTAATCGGTGATAAATCGGTTTTTAAAATTTAATATAATATATTTCTAAATATTATTTATAAATACTCCAAACATATGTAAAAAGATATTTAAACATAGTTATATCTCCATCATGTATATATATCCTAATAGCATAATAAAAGTTTAATAATCATAAGATCATAATACATAAATATCCTTATAAAATATAAATAAAAAAACATTTTTTTTGAATTTACATTTATTCTTGAACATTCGTGGCATACATCATTAGTTCTTTAACAATAACAATTAACATAAACAAAATAAGGCATAAACTCATATTTTCTTTTATTAAAATCCAACTTCTATATTGAATTATAAAATCTAAAAAAAAAAAAAACCGATTTTTAACCGATTTTTGACCGATTTTTTGCCACCGAGTTTGACCCGCCTTAAAGGTTTGACCGCCTCAGACCACCTCAGACCGACTCAGACCGCCTCGGACCGACACAGACCGCCTAAAACCGCCTCACAAGCAAAAAACCGATTTTTCAAACCTTTACACTAAAATCGTAAAAGTTTTGGACCGCCTCGACCGAGGCGGCCGATTTTTAGAACACTGGTTTCAGGTCATTATATGTTCAATCATCAATTTGAGTAGAAGAACCATCGTGAATATTCGTATGCGAGCTATTTTCTTAAAACTTCCTCGTTAGTTCGATTCGTCTACAAGTTATTAAGAGATCAAAATATTGTTTCTCATGCACTGATAAGAAGAGGATGAA
Source organism: Erythranthe guttata (assembly GCF_056151865.1). Taxonomy (NCBI): domain Eukaryota; kingdom Viridiplantae; phylum Streptophyta; class Magnoliopsida; order Lamiales; family Phrymaceae; genus Erythranthe; species Erythranthe guttata. Next base: position 13,941,486 of record NC_142536.1, on the reverse strand, counting down.
AAACTCGCAAGGCCGCTCGCCATTCAATTTTTTCACATTTGTAGTTCCCACATCTTCAACACAGAAATTTTGGTATAAAGTTCTCAAAAAGGAGGTTACAATGTTTCAAAACCTTTGTATCATCTCAGGAAGAACTACTAGAAGAAAATCAAGGTACGTACATACACAGCAATACAATCTTCTATTTATACATTCGAGTTTTAAGATTTTTTATACATTACAATTAGCATATTAAAAATGATAATTTTTTTATTATCATTAATATGAAATTGTAAACATTGTTTATAATATTTGTCTTTCGTGAGCAAGTAGTGGGAATTGTGATAATTTTTTGCACATACATATTACTATATAATCAATATTTTCTTTAGAGAATATTGATAATGTCTTTACAGGTTTGTATCTATCTTTTCTAGCATTTGTTGTAAGATGAATTATTTGGCTTAATCCCACTTTTACCATTGAAATATGGCATTTTGGCACTTCACACCCTTGAAAAAAATTAATAGCATTTTGCACCTTCGAAACACAATAAATTATTCACAATACACCCAGAATTGAATATTTCAAATTACATCAGGGTAATTTAATTTTTTATTGGTTTTTTTCCAGGATATAAATAACAAATTAAATTATTATTTTCTTTCCACGCTCAACATAATTTCGAGCGCACGAAATGCGAAAAAAATAAAAATAATAAAGAATTACTTAAGAAACTATATTTTCTTGCAAAAAAATCAAAAAAAAAATCACTAAATTATTCGATTGATGGATTTTTATATTGTAATTAGTGACAATATTTGGAAGAAAATATAATTTTCAAATAATTTGATACCTAAATAGCTGAAGGATATTTTTTGTTTTTTTTTTTGTTTTTTGTAAAATATATATTTTTGAAAAAAATAATAATTTAATAGGTTGATTAAATGTGTTTTCATTTTTTCACTTTGGATTTTAGAAATGATTGATGAATAAATAAATTTGATTTGACATTTGACATCCTAAAAAATGACACTAACAATATTAACTTACCTTCATTAGCTGTACAAATTCATTCGAGATGCATTATGCGTGATATATTGTGTATCGAGGATGCAAAGTGCCATAAACAAATTCAAGGGTGCAAAGTGCCAAAACACTATATTTCAAAGGTGCAAAGTAGTATTAAGCCGAATTATTTCCTCGGAGGGTAGCAAAGTCGATGTTTTTTCATACTAGGTTGTTACTATTGTGACGAATTCTCAATTCGTCACAAGAAGTAGACACAAAAGATGCTTTTTTTTTAGTGGTTTAACTAATTATCTCATATGATCTTATGTTTCATTTATTTAGTAAAATCATATATCACGTGCGTACCACGTGATACTTACTAGTTTAATTAAAAATCAACAATGTAAACCTATTTCTGCAATGACTTGTGAACCTAATTGTTGTTTAGATCGGCGTCCCTATGTTTGATCCCGGTTCCAGTTCCGCCCTTGCTCGTCATTGACCATATCTCAAACAACTACACAATCGAAAATGATGAAAAACAATATGTAAAAATAAAAGAATATCCCACAATGTATTGCTGCTGAAGTAAGAAAATAAAGAATGAAATCCATCTTATAACTAGAAGAATATCATGTCGTATGATATCCTATGACAAATGCAAGACGTGTGACGAATCGACTCCGATAAACTATCGATAAACTATCCGGTGCACGGGAGTGCACAATAAGAAACGAAAACTATGAAAATCTAACAGCATTTGTTGTAATCTTTTCCTCTCATGATTTTTATCAACACCCATTCATCCATCTGCAAACAAATAAATAGTAAATTAGTTGAAGTGAACCTTGTCTTTCTACATGCATGCACTTATCAAAAATCAATTACTTTCTATATTTCAAAAATAATTGCCTTGCTTTCAGTTTAGAAATCCATTATTGTAACTTATAAACATCATGAAACTTAAAATGATTTTTTTCTTTTTGGCGAATCCGCCCATGCTTATAAACATCATGAAACTAAAAACTAAAACCAAACGAATGAATCATTAGACTAAATGATGAAAAATTAAACATGCTTACCCTTTGATTTTCTTGATTCGGTGACTTCAAGAAATGGTATTCGTCCATCGTCCAAGGAGTTATCTTGCCGATACCTTTGTAAAAGGTAAAATGAATCTTGAATGCAAAAACTTTGTTATTGTCACCATTTATTATGTACTCTTTTATTCCAGTTGATTTCCAATATCCAATCCTATCTCCAACCCTTCGAACGTTTTTGTTTTCTTCGTCAATCGTTGCTTTATTCTCTTGGTTTTTTTTGCTCCCGTCGAGCAAAAAAGTTGCTTTATTCTCTTGGCTTGTTTTGCTCCCCTCGAGCGAAACAGTTGCTTTATTCTCTTGGTTTTTTTTGCTCCCCTGAAGCAAAACAGTTGCTTTATTATTCTCTTGGTTTTTTTTGCTCCCCTCGAGCAAAACAGTTGCTTTAGTCTCTTGGTCTTTTTTGTTCTGCTCGAGTAAAACTCGTTTGTTTTCATTGTCAACAATCTCTTCCTTCTCTTGGTTTTTTTCGTTCTGCTCAAGCAAAACAGTTGCATTATTCTCTTGGTTTTTTTTGATCTGCTCGAGTAAAACGCGTTTGTTTTCATCGTCAACAATCTCTTCCTTCTCTTGGTTTTTTTCGTTCTGCTCGAGTAAAACGCGTTTGTTTTCATCGTCAACAATCTCTTCCTTCTCTTGGTTTTTTTCATTCTGCTCAAGCAAAACAGTAATTGCATTATTCTCTTGGTTTTCTTTCTTCTGCTCAAGCAAAACGCGTTTGTTTTCATCGTCAACAATCTCTTCCTTTTTACCTTCCTGTTGTTTGTTCGCCGTTTTCTTTACATGCCGAACGAAGAAATACCATTCTCTTTCGCCTATTTCCGACAGAGGGTTGTACTTTTTTACTTCAATAAAAGGAAGTAGCTTAATTCATTAGCCGAAAGCAAAGAAAAAAAAAAAAAAAAAAAAATCACATCGAAAAAACTAACTAATTGATGTTAGGTTAGGTTAGCTTTGACATACCAATAATGTGAGGAGGATCTTTGTAGAACTCGTCGGCATCAATAGTCTTCACACCTTTACCAGGCACAGGTTTATCCAGCACTTTATTCCCCAAGTAATACTCCATGAGTTCGTCGTCGTTCGGTCGGAATCGATAGCCCACGGGCAACTCATTCACGTACCGAAACTCGCATCCCATTTATTTATTGGTTGTAGATCGATCAATGCTGTGAATATTGGTTTTCTTATGGGCTGTATATCGATCAAGTGTTGTGAAAATTGGAGACGACGTAGTATATATAAATAAAGAGAGAGAGAGAGACAAATTTTGAATCCTAGTGAAGCTAGAATTATAAGAGTTCACTCTGAACAAATAACAGAATTCCAGTTTTACTCGTACGTCCTTTTTTTTAAGTGTTTGATTTAATATTTAGTATTATCTATTGTAGCACGTGGAACACATGATTTGGTAGACGACGTATTTATAATTGATATTAAATTCTGAGCGGATATTTAACTCTTAATAATTGATATTTAATATAAATCCGATATTTAATATAAATCTGATTCCACTAATTTTTTTGATACGCGGCACTCTTAAGTTTTAACTTTTAATAAATCACGACTATTATAATTAATAGGGTTTGATATGCGGCACTCTTAAGTCTTAACTCTTAACAAATCACCTATTATAATTAGGGTTGGGTTTGATATGCGGCACTCTTAAGTCTTAACTTTTAACAAATCACCTATTATAATTAGGGTTAGATAAATCACGCTATTATAATTAGGGTTTGATATGCGACACTCTTAAGTCTTAACTCTTAACATATCATGCTATTATAATTAGGGTTAGAGGGGTTACGGATTATGCTGGGTTTTTTTTTTTTTTTTTTTTTCCTTTTTTTTTCAATTATTAGAATCCGAATTATATTTTTATTTAAATTATCCCCTATTTTTACTTAAACTATCCACCTGTCATCATCCTATGGCATCCGATTTTTCTATTAAAACCGATTTTTCTATTAAAACTGGCATCCGATTTTTCTATTAAAACAGACCATCCGGTCTAAATTTGCACCCCTTTATAATTAGTTTTTGTTTTATATTTTTCTCTATCTTTTTTGTTAATAGTATCTTTGTAATTATTATTTCTTTTATGTTTATTTTTTTCTCTACTAATTTTCTTTCTTATTTATTTATTTATTATTATTATTTTTTAGAAATTCAAATCTTGTTACAAATTTGGAGAAGTAGGAGAGCGGCAAGATTGAACCCTAGAGCTCAACTCTAGTAGAGGCTAACTTTCTTTGTCATTCCATATTTTGCTTAATGGCATATTTGTAATTATTTATTATTATTATTATTATTATTATTATTATTATTATTATTATTATTATTATTATTATTATTATTATTATTATTATTATTATTATTATTATTATTATTATTATTATTATTATTATTATTATTATTATTATTATTATTATTATTATTATTATTATTATTATTATTATTATTATTATTATAAATAGGGTAAATTACAACCACACCTCTGAAGTATGCTTAAATAACTTTAAAATCCCTATAGTATCGATAATTACACTCACCACCCTGAAACGTAGTTAGAAACTCTAATGGGATAATGCATTTGATCCATTATTCCGATAGGGTTCTAATGGACTATTACTTTTAGATAGTGGTGGAGATAACATAGAGTTACGGGGGTGACATGACTCCCCCAACATTTCTTAAATCACCCATAGCTTTTTGTTGTCTCCACCACTTCCTGAAACCGATAGTCCCTTTGAACTACTCTATCACGTATCCAATGCATTTTATCCCATTAGAGTTTCTAACTACGTTTTAGGGGTGAGTGTAATTACCGATATCACAAGAACCTTAAAGTTATTGAAACATACCTCATAGATGTTAGTGTAATTTACCCATAATAATGTTAAACCTGATAATCGGTAGAACCTTAGCCGCCGCCAGCCCGCCACAACAATGGAGCAGAGTTTCATCATGAACAAGCAACCCTGCTGAGTAAGCACCAGCTTGTACCATTCGAGTGCGAGGAAGGAGATTAATTGCTCTCTGTTTCCTGGATCGATCGATCGATGGAATATTTATGAATGGAGAAGCAGCTGCCTCACCCCATGTATTTACGACTGAATTTAGCATCTATTGATATTTATGTTTTCACAATTTCGTATTTATAGTGTTTTCAGAACCAAACCTTAATTGGGGGATTCTCGATTTTATTTTAGACCTTGCCTGCAAGTTTATTTCACGTTTCCATATATACCCTAAAAAAAATTATTATTAGAGTTTTTTTTTTTAATTTTAACCATAAAAATTCAAGTTTTATTTTTCCTCTTTGCCAAATGACAAATAGGCCCAATGATAAGGGCACTTAAATTAAAAGAGGGACATCCAATTTTTTTGTGTTTTAAATAAATCCAGCTTATTCAAACTTATTTGCAAATGAGGAAAAATCCTTTATATATACTAAAATTATCGCCAATTCATTGAAACCCAATCCAACTCCAATTTCATGATTTACACCCCAATTTAGCCCAATTTCATCAATTAACTAATTTTAACCCTAATTTTAATTTTGACCTCAATTTTGACCGCCAGAGACCGGCATTGACTTTTTTTTTTTGAACTTTTTTTTATTGAAACTTTTTCCGGTAGGTCAACCACCGTTGACCGCCGGGTCTCCGGCGTTGATTTTTTTTATATAATTTTATTTTTTCTTATAATAAATATTTTAATTAATATTAATGTCTTGGCTACTCTTACTCAAAAAAAAAAAATGTCTTGGCTACTCAATTACTATCTCCATCAATTATTTAACTGTCAAAGACAGCAATTTAACTATTAATTGACTTTTTTTTTTTAATTAATATTATTGTATTCGTTGCTTAATTACTGTCTCCATCAGTTATTTAACTGTCGGAGACAGTAATTTAACTGTTAATTGACTTTTTTATTCTTAAAAAAAATATTTTTAATTAATATTACTGTCTTGGCTGCTATTACTGTCTCCAGCAATTATTTAACTGTTAGAGACAGTAATTTAACTGTTAATTGTCTCTTCTTCTTTTTTTTTGAATTTTTTTTCTTAAAAAAAATTATTTTAATTAATATTATTGTCTTGGCTATTAAATTACTGTCTCCAACAGTAATTTAACTGTCTTAGACAGTAATATTGATAATATTACTATTCGGGAAAATAATATTCATAATATTACTGTCCCAAATAGTAATATTACTGTCTGAAGCAGTAATTTAGTAGCCAAAACAATATTATTAATTAAAATATCGAAAAAAAATAAAAAAAGTCAACAGTGGTTGACTGGCTGGAAAAAAATTCAGAAAAAAAAAGTTTTAAAAAAAAAAGTGAACGCCGGAGACCGGCGGTCAATGCCGAAATATGGCCGGAAAAAAAATTCAGAAAAAAAAATATTTTCTAAAAAAAAAAATATTTTTTCAAAAAATTATTATTTTGGAGGTTAATGTGATATATTTGTTTAAATTCGGGGTCAATGTGTAATATTAAGGAAGTTAGAGCATAATAGATGGAATTGATAAGAATTATATTATGAAGGGTATTTTATACTAAAGACATGGGGATGAGTTTATTTGAAAGACTTTTTTTCTTTTTGTGCACAAATGTGCATTTAAGTCTCATGTGATGGGCCTATTTGCCATTCGCCCTTTCTTTTATCCTTTTTTTTACGTCTTCCGCTGAATGTTGACAGTATATTCACGACAGTACAATTACTGTCAACCACATCAATATTATTACTTTTTGTTTTTTTATTGGGGTTATATGAGATAACCCCCTCATACAATTTTTTTCGAGGCATAAATCCACTTTTTATCTCCTATTAGCCATTAGAGATAACCCCTCAGAGCAACTCCAACGGCTGGTATTAAAATGGGACATATAAACCCTTAATTGATGCTTGAAATAATATTTTGGTACTTTAAAAAAACTTATATGCTCCAAGGAATCAAATAATATTTTTTTTTAAAAAAATGTATTAAACATAAATTAATAGATATATTTGGTCCCTATTCCATAGGCATTTGTTAGAAAATCTATTATTTTTACGTTTTGAAATTGCAGTTCCTAATTTCTAGGAATATTTGATACTTGGTTTTTTTGGGTGCATTTTTGCATCTCTGTGAGATAAAGTATCAAAAACACTACCCCTTTGGTGCTTTCGTTGAACAAGAAATTTTGAGTTTTGAGAATCAAAATGAAAGTTTTATCATTTAATACTCCATTTGATCATAATACCCTATTTACACCTATTATATTCATAAAAATATAATTAAACTATTTTTGCATAATCAAATCCCATAATTTAGAGTCCCACTACTAATGTCTCTCCCAAAATAACTCCCCTCAAATCTCGTAATCCAATATCTCGTATACAAAAATCCAATTTTTTTTTTCAGAAAAAAATAATTTTTTTTAATTTCGATTAAATAGTGGATTTTTTTAACTTTATTTTTATTTTTGAGTTTTTTTATAAGAAAATAAGAAAATTCATATTTTTTCTTTATAATATTTTTAATTTTGATTTTTAATTTTTAATTGTTTTTACTTTTGTTTTCACATTTCGATATAAAAAAATTTAACAAATTCAAATCACTATAAACTTATCGAAAATCACTATTTAATTAACGAAAACCACTATGTAATTAAAGTATTCCATTACAAAAATTCACTATAAACTTATTGAAAAACCCTATGTAATTAATGTATTCCAATACGAAAATCCACTATCTAAATAATGTAACCCACAACGAAAATCCACTAGAACTATCAAAATCCACAACGAAAATTACCTGAAATCCACATCGAAATTATTGATATCCACTATGAAATTACCGAAATTCACTACAAAATTTTAGTAGCGAACTCTATAAATATAGATATGCAAATCAGTTGGTAAAAAAAAACAATGTTCTTAACAAAAAACCAAAACGCCTGCCAAAATCGAATAGAAACTGCTACAAAAAAATTAAAATCAGCGAAAACCAACTGAAAATTCTAAGAAAACTACTACAAAAAAAAATAAATTCAATTCCGAGGCTATACAGACGCAAATTGTGTTAGAGTAGGTGATATCCAAGAGCCAACTAATTGTTGTGTTTTCTCACGCTACTTGTAAATAATCTATTTCATATTAATGATAAATCCCCCTTTGGCATTCTATATCTTTGTCCCTTGCATAAGCATAGATATAGTACTTACAATTACTTAATTACTATAAATAGATCAAGTAGAATCGTGAGATTTTTTTATTTAAGTATAGTAACTGTTAAACGTAGTTCCTAGTCAACGGGTTACGCCACTAATGAGGATGTCGGCCTTTCCCATTTGAGATAAGAACTTAGTGTATGTGTACTGCGTCTCATCAGTCAACGGTATTGTGACATCAGCATACATAATTGGGGTGCTTAATAACTTAATATTACTGTGTTAGAGAGTAATATAACAATATTACTATGTTAAACAGTAATATAGTTAATATAACTGTCAACCACAGCAATATTACTGTTCAAACGGCCAAAAAAAATTGAAGAAGGAAAGAGTTTTCCGAAAAAAAAATCAACACCGTCGTAGGCCGGCGGTCAGCGACGACAGAAAGAAGAAAAAAAATTATAAATACATTAATAAATTAAATTGTATAAAAAAATTTGAAACTGTTGTAAAATGGCCTATTTATCTAGCTCTTTGGTTTGTGTTTGTGGAAATACATAAGAATGTAAATAACAATAATAGAGAGAGAATGAGAGAATACATGCAAGTAAACAAGATCCGTAGAGAGAAAATTGTGGGTATTTAGGGGAGGGGAGATTCTCATTTATATAGGTGTAATCCACCAGAAGTTACAAAGGAGTTACAACCACTACAATGTGTGGGGATAATGGGGTAGTGGGAAGTTGAGAATCAATAGTGGAATATGGAGGTTACAACCTCTCATGTGTTAGGATAGGAAGACCCACTTTTCCATATTATTTACAACACTCCCCCTTGGGGATTCCTATCAAAACACTACTGTGCTTTTCATGTTGCCTCGTTAAAACCTTCCGAGTAATAAAAACCCAGTGGGAAAAAAAACAACCTCGGTTAGGAAAAAGAGTACAACGCACAATCTTTCCAATCAGCATGTGTTGCCTCGTTAAAACCTTGGCGAGTAACGAAAACCCCGTAGGAAAAATAAACCTCGCACACAGGAAAAAGAGTACAACAGGGCACCCGGGTATCTTCTGGATACTGAGTACCTACACGATACTCCCCCTCAAGTTAACTCCCCCTGATATGTACAAGGGAGTGAACTCGGATAATCTACTCAAGTCAATAGCCTTAACATGTTTTCAAAAGTTGACTTTAGGCAAAACTTATTCTTAAAGTTGGAGCAGTTATCTCAAATTTTGATCTGCGGGATCATTATTTGTTTAGGCTATTGTTGTTGCTGATTGAAGAAAACTTCAAAGCTATGTACATTGAGTTGTCACTTTAATGAAGCCCGTCTTCATTTGCTCAATGCATACTGTATTACAGTAAAATACAATCTCGTAGGATCTTCTATGTTAGTCAATTCACAGGAATCTCAAACATGCCTAATCATGGCTTCAGGCCATGTGCATTCACTCACTATCTCGTGAAACAAACATCATGCATGATTTGATCTAGTGACAACTGAGGTACATTTCGTAGAACCCCAAGACATAGCTATTTTCCCAATACTAAACCATGGATTGGGAACGAGCTTTTTGTGGATATGACTTCTAGTCAATGTCAATATAAACCACAAGTTTCGCCTCATTCATTGATGCATAGGGCGTGTCGGTAAGGTGAGATAAGTCTATCTTATAAATTTACCGAAAAAGCTAAATCATATCGAGTACATGGAGTTAAGCATAATAATGCATATATGCATTTACATATGGCACTTCTGGTGCTAACACTTCTTCGTCCTGCTCCATGGGACGGAATGAATCATTGGACCTTTTCCACTTTCCAACTCCCATAGGTGTTACTCGATAATTTCTCTTTATCCATAACATCTTCTCGATGTAATTCGATTGATGGACATAAATATAATTGACATGATAATTTTAAGTTGGCAAAGACAACAAATTAGTCTCATTTAGATCTTTGATCTTGAACTCAAATTTTCAACAATTGAGTTTCTCTTACTTGATTTCTCCAGGAGTTCAAATCAAGTTCATGTCCTTTTTCATAAAGTGTAGTAATGGGAACAATCAAAATCAATTATTGTTCACATATTCTCTTCCGAAGCAATTACTCACTTAGGATATTATCATATTCTTCCGGAATATTTCAAGCCTCAATTTAAGTAAATGTCTCGGCCCAACTAAGTTTATGTTCCGTGGTCTGGAACTAATTGTTTCGGGGAAACATAGTCCTTTAGGGACTTTCATATAAATATTTGTATCTAGATCCCCGTAAGATACTTTCACCATGAAAGAGTATACCTGTTTAAAATCAATCTCAGGTTGCTGAGGAAATCCTTGAACTATGAGATGAGTCTTCGAGCTCCCAATCTCATTTGCCGATAAATCATTGTACTATGAGATGAGTCTTCTGGCTCCAAATCTCGTTCGAGCTATGAGATGAGTGTTCTGGGTCCTAATCTTGTTTAAGCAATGAGATGAATCTTCTGGTTCCAAATCTCATTTGAGCAATGAGATGAATCTTTTGGTTCCCAATCTCATTTCATTGATTGAGCTATGAGATGAGTCTCCTGGCTTCCAATCTTGTTTAAGCTATGAGATGAGTCTATTGGCTCCCAATCTCGTTTAAGTTATGAGATGAATCTTCTGGTTCCCAATCTCATTTCATTGATTGAGCTATGAGATGAGTCTCCTGGCTCCCAGTCTCGTTTAAAGCTATGAGATGAGTCTCCTGGCTCACAATCTCGTTTAAGCTATGAGATGAATCTTCTGGTTCCCAATCTCATTTTATTCCTTGAACTATGAGATGAGTCTTCTGGCTCCCAATCTCGTTTGAGCTATGAGATGAATCTTCTGGTTCCCAATCTCATTTTTTTTCTTTGTGAGTACTCACTTATTTCCCATGGGTGAAATTCAAGGAGGTGTAGGAACTACTGGTCTCTATGTTGGGTTTCGGGCACGCATACGCAGCGGAAAACAAAAATTTATGTGATTCAAACGAGTTCAAAACACATAAGAACATGCCCGATAAAATAAATTCAATTAATTGCGTACCTTTGCGCTTCCAGCGAAATTAAAAACGATTCACATGCTAATAATTTCAGCCGAATTAAAACAGTTAACATGCTCGCGTTTAAACCAAATAACATGCTTGCAATGATTTAATCGATTACACATAATCACATAAAATCATACAAAGCAAAACATGAAATCATAGATTAAACGAAACTCAAAAACGAAACTAGGGTTTCGTGTGTTTACCTCTTGAAGCGTGAGGTAGGGGCGATTAGCACGTCGTGATTACTACGGAAACCAATCCGTAGAATCGGGGCAGCAATTGAGCAGGAGCAGCGGCGGTGTACGGCCACGGCGGCGCGTGAGCTTCACGCGCGGACTTCCGGGGCGGCGCGTGGGGCAGCGTGCGGCTTCGGCTCGTGCGTTGCTCCTTGGTTCTTCGATCTACGATCTTCCTCCTCTCGGATTTCACCTCGTATACTTCGATCTACTAAAACGTGGCACTAGACACGAAGTAGTTAGAATTAACGGAAGAAAAAGAAAGGAGAAAAGAATACCGAAATGGATCGGCCAAGGGATGGCCGATTCCGGCGACGGGGCGGCGCCAACGGCGGAGGTGGCCGCGCGGGAGAGGGGGCGAGAGAGAGAGGTGGACGGCCGCTAGGGTTAGGGTTGGTTGTTTTTGTGCAAGGTCTATAAATCATGTATTTATAGTCCCTTGCATAAAACCCTAGCGGGCTTAAGTTGGACTGGGCCCAACAGCTTAAGCTCGTTAGTTCCTTTACTTGCTCGTCTCTCTCAATTCAATGACCGAAAAATTGCAACGATTACATTTTCGGAATCATTATAACTTCCTCGTCATTACGAGTGCCATCTCTTGTTTTCCAACTTTCCAAAAGTGGAAACCCTAGTTCAGTGGACTTTCTAAATTTGGAAACTTCCTGATTTAGAAAGTTCACTAACACGTTCGCCTATTCTTTTCCTTTTCTTATTCTCATTCATAATTCCAAATTATGAATGTTGGACTCAATCATATTGACTTCCAATCATGCAAAGATAAACTATTTTATCTATGACCGTTTATTCAAAGATCTCATGTGCACGAGCAGTGTGACCCTCGATGGTTCAGGTGTAAGCTAGCCGTGGGCCCACAACCCTTTGTGGTCAAAACTCGTCCCCTTCGAGTTACGATTAAGATGAAGCTCGTTTCACCTTAATCACCCAACGAATCAAGATTGGCGTCTAGCAACTACGCGTCATGATTCCCTAGATACAAATGAAGTGCCTGCAAGAACCTTCAGATATAGTTAACGTACAGTACGGTCCCTTCGATTCATATGTCCCGATCGAACTAGAGGCATTGGTTCATCGAGACCTCTTTATATGTTCGATAACGGTGCGATCGTTCTAAGTGTTGTAATCCTTACGTGCATGACTTAGAGAATCGAATTCTCTAATCATCACTTAGTCAGCTCTGGCCAGAGACTTAGAATGATTACAAACTTTCAGAACACACAGGACATCCAAGACTTTTCTAGCGATCGAATCCCCGACTACAATGCACAGACCTCCCACTAGATTTCGGACTGCACGAACACTGGCCCTTGGGATGGTCCTCGGTGGAACTCAGGGACAGGTCACGATACAGCTGGTCCTCTAGTGAAGTCACGGTGATGTCTAGGTCATAAGGACTAATGGTGTACAACTATACCATAGATATCTCTACTCGATTATTGGGAACCACTTAGAGATTTCTAGGGTGAGGGAGTTCAGTGAACTCGTCAACTTACGAGCACCCACTTATGCATGCCGATATCACAATACCGTTTACTGATGAGATGCAGTACACATACACTAAGTGCTAGTCTTAATGGGAAAGGCCGATATCCTCATTAGTGGCGTAACCCTTCGACTAGGAACACGTTTAACAGTTATAATACTTAAGTAAATATCTCACGATCCTAACGATCAATTACTAGTACTTGTAATAACTGTAAGGACTATATCTATGCTTGTGACAAAGGGACAAAGATATAGAATGCCAATGTGTTTTATCATTAATACGAATAAAAGTTCGTTTATTACAATAATAAATACGAAAGACCACAGCCACAAGTTGACTTGTTGGTCACCTACTCTAACAATCTCCCACTTGACCTAAAGCCAACTACCCATAAACCGCAATCCCATCGACTCTCGATGTTTCTCATGGACCGATCTTGGTAAAGGCTTCGTGAAGGGGTCTGCAACGTTCTCTTCCGAGGTGACTCGTTCTACCTTAACTTCACCTCTATCAATGATCTCTCGGATCACGTGATACTTCCTCAGAATATGCTTCGACTTCTGATGAGATCGTGGCTCCTTAGCTTGCGCCACGGCTCCGGTGTTATCACAGTACAACGGTACTGGATCACTAGCATCAGGAATTACACCCAACTCTTGGATGAATTTCCTTATCCAAGTCCCTTCTTTTGCAGCTTCGGATGCTGCAATGTATTCCGCTTCGGTAGTGGAATCAGCCGTCGTGCTTTGCTTGGAACTCTTCCAACACACGGCACCACCATTAAGCGTGAATATAAATCCAGAATTCGACTTTGAGTCGTCCACGTCCGATTGAAAACTAGAGTCGGTAAAACCCTCTAATTTCAACTCGGCACCCCCATAGACCAAAAATATATCCTTAGTTCTTCGCAAGTACTTGAGGATATCTTTCACGGCTTTCCAGTGAGCCGGGCCGGGGTTAGACTGATATCTGCTCGTGACACTCACAGCATACGCAATATCGGGTCTCGTACATAGCATGCCATACATTATGCTTCCTATGGCAGAAGCATAAGGCGTCCTTTTCATCTCCTCGATTTCACTAGGTGTTTGGGGACACATAGATTTCGAGAGACGAACCCCATGGGACATTGGCAAGAATCCTTTCTTGGATTCTTCCATGCTAAACCGTTTCATAACGGTGTCTATGTACAGGCTTTGGGATAAACCAAGCATCTTTCTCGCTCTATCTCTATAGATGCGTATTCCTAATACATAAGATGCTTCTCCCAAATCCTTCATTGAGAAACGTGTGGACAACCATGCTTTCGTTTGTTGTAACATTCCTACGTCATTCCCAATGAGTAGAATGTCGTCAACGTAAAGCACTAAAAATATCACTGCCCTCCCACTAACCTTCTTGTATACACAAGGTTCCTCCGGATTCTTCTCAAAATCAAACTCTTTGATAGTTGAGTCGAACCTAATGTTCCAACTACGGGATGCTTGCTTCAATCCATAAATGGATCGCTGGAGCTTGCAAACCTTTTGCTCACTTCCAGAAGATATGAAGCCTTCCGGCTGCGCCATGTAAATTTCTTCCTCAATATCTCCATTAAGGAAGGCGGTCTTCACATCCATTTGCCATATCTCGTAGTCGTACCACGCAGCTATGGCCAGCAAAATCCTAATGGACTTCAGCATCGCAACTGGCGAAAAGGTTTCCTCATAGTCAACACCTTGCCTTTGAGTGTATCCTTTTGCTACCAATCTAGCTTTATAGGTCGATACCTTTCCATCCACTCCAATTTTCTTCTTATAGATCCACTTGCAGCCTATAGGAACAATTCCCTTAGGTGGATCTACCAAGGTCCACACCTTGTTGGAGTACATGGAGTCCATTTCGGATTTCATGGCAGTTAGCCAATGTCCCATGTCCGCATCCGATACGGCCTCATTGTATGTTCTTGGATCTCGTCCAAGATCAACATGATCTTCATCATTTTCGAGGAGGAATAACCTATCCGGCATTTTCCGAACTCTTTCGGATCTACGTACCGTAGGTTCAGGAGGTATATTAGTGGTTTGTTGTATTGGTTCGATTGCTTGTTCTTGTGTTTGAACTTCACTTTGTGGTTCTTGAACTACTTCTAGTTCTATCATGCTGCCCTTTCTATCGGATAGAAACTCCCTTTCCAAAAAGGTGGCATTTCTCGAAACAAACGTCTTTGCTTCTTTGACATAGTAGAACTCGTATCCCATCGAGTCTTCGGGATACCCCACAAAATAGCACAAGTCGGATTTACTATCCAACTTATCTCCCACTAACCGCTTCACATAAGCGGGACAACCCCATATCCTAATATGTTTGTAATTGGGTTTCCGGGAATGCCAAAGTTCATACGGTGTGGATTTAACTGCTTTGGTGTTAACTCTATTCAGCAAATACGCGGCAGTACGAAGTGCATGACCCCACAAGTATGCCGGTAAGTTTGTGAACCCCATCATTGATCGAACCATATCCAATAAAGTTCGATTCCGACGTTCGGATACTCCATTAAGTTGAGGAGTTCCCGGTGGAGTCCATTGGGACTGTATCCCATTTTCTTTTAGATAGTCAATGAACTCGATGCTCAAGTATTCTCCACCACGATCGGATCGCAGCTTCTTAATACTTCGTCCGAGTTGCTTTTCCACTTCGTGTCTAAAATCTTTGAACCTTTCAAATGTTTCAGACTTGTACTTCATCAAGTACACATACCCATACCTAGAATAATCGTCGGTAAAGGTAGCGAAGTAGTTATATCCACCCTTCGCACTAACACTTAGTGGACCACATACGTCTGTATGGATCAAATCCAAAAGACCCTCGGCTCGTTCCATTTTCCCTTTGTAGGGTGACTTGGTCATTTTCCCTTTTAAGGCAAGATTCACAAATTTGTAGTGATTTCACGTCCTCCAAAGAGAACAGTCCTTCACTAACAAAATCGTTCATCCTTCTTAAAGAGACATGACCTAATCTAGCGTGCCAAAGTTGTGCGGGGTTTTGACCTATCTCCTTACGTTTTGCTGAATTTCGCCTTAGGGGCCCCCACTACCTTCACCCACTTCGAACTTGCTGTTTGGAAAGGGAACTCTTTCATTTCTCTTCTTTTGGAAAGAACTCTTCTTTCCAGAAGTAGCAGCAATGAGAACAGACTTCTCTTTCTTAATGGTGGACTCGAAGCTGACCAACATGTTCATTAACTCATCCAAGGGAGGATCTAGTTTGTTCATGTTGAAGTTCACTATGAACAATTCATAGGAACTAGGAAGAGACAACAGGATCAAATCCAACGAGAGCTCGGCCGGGAGGGTGACATCGAGATTCACTAGCTTTTCAAGGAGAGTGATCATTTTGAGACAGTGCTCGTGGACCGAAGTCCCTTCGCGCAGTCTCGCCGTGATCAACTCCTTTGTAGCAGCGTACCTCGATGCCCTAATATTCTCACTATACATGCTATCGAGATGAGCCTTTACATCGAAAGCATGCAAGTGAGACTCATATTTCCTCGCAAGCGCGGGCTCCATGGCGGCTATCATATAGCACCTAGCATGAGTGTCATCTTTCTTCCAAACTTCATAAGTTTCCTTTTCAGCATCAGTCGCTGTGGCAGGTATAGTGGCGGGAAGTCTCTCGTTCAAAACATAGAGACGCCCCTCAACAGTTAGCACAAGCTTAAGACTACGCAACCAATCTAGGTAATTAGGGCCATTGAGTTTATTGTCGAGGATTGACATTATGGGATTCTTAGACATGATTATCTGAGACATATAGAGAAGAGGATTATTAGAGATTCGCGTTAAATGATTGTTACAATTAAATGTTTGGTCTTGTGTTATTTAATTGTTCTCCCACTAATTTTATCGAATTCCACTTCCCTCTAGTAGACAAACGAGAAAACTGATTTTTCTTAATGGGCTTTAGGTCCAATAGACAAATATAACCCGTAGTTAATCTAGCCCGATTATATTTGCCCAAAGGTAGATCACAATCAATCATATCCACAATATGACCCTAAATTAATTTTCCTCACACTTGATAATGACCTAAGTTAATCTCGCGAATATCAAAATCGTCGTGTGTCAAGTCTAACCTACCAATCAAAGATGCTCATAGAACTCGATTATGCCAAACTAATGCAGTCCCTAGTTAATCTAGCCGACCACGTTAATTCAACATAACCCTTTTCTATGGCTACCTTCATCACTATGTCAATTGAATTACAGCTTACTCTACCATAGCACTCCCCGCTAACACGGCTTACTGCACTATAGTAAAGGGCTACACATAATCCAACCGTTGGCAGAAGGAAAGAAATAACTCAACAGATTGGGTTTTTTCTTTATAGCTTGAAATGATTCTTAATTGAATTAAGAATGAGGGATTTTATTAAAATGTTTTATCTCATCAGAAGTATTGGATTGGTCTATGTGATTCCTACATCTATGTTCTCTAAAGGTATATGGAAACGCATATTGTCCTAAGAGGAACATACGACCTAATTTCATAATTAATTACATTAATTAATTATCGGGTTTTTCAAAATAATTATAGAACCTCAACTAGCATAAATCATTCAAATAATGTTGAGGTACTACTAATTAAATTGAACATATAATCAATATTATATATGTGTTCTATTAATTGAAATCAATTTAACAATTTAAATCAATTTAATTAATCTAACACCTATTTACTGAAATAGATGATTGTCGATCCAATTATCTAATTGGGATTAATTGAAAATAATTTTCCAAAAATTAAAATCAATTTGTTTTAAGTTTAATTTTAGAAATCTGAAAAAAAAAAAAAATTTTATTTTCAGTGAACCGGTTCGGCCCAACCGGTCTAACCGGTTCGGACCGAAGCGGTCCGGTTCTGTCCGGTCCAGCTGACCCAAATCAGTGGGCCGGGTCAGTCGGACCGGGAACCGGTCTGACCGACCCGAATCCACGCGGATTCGGTCAACTAAATCGTACACAACCATCGAACCGGCCGGTTCGACCGGTTCGATCCGAACAATTAAAAATCCGACATTTTTAAATAATTTCAGATCCGATTTTCCAATTTTAAACAATTTTAAAGCTGGAAAAATTCTAAACAATATTTCAAAAATATTTTAAACTTACGAAAACTCCCAATTACATAATACGACAATCACTACTTTAATAAATCGAACATGCATAAAATCATAGCATATAAACACGAACGCAATTAATTGCGCAACGAGCTCTGATACCACTGTTGGGTTTCGGGCACGCATACGCAGCGGAAAACAAAAATTTATGTGATTCAAACGAGTTCAAAACACATAAGAACATGCCCGATAAAATAAATTCAATTAATTGCGTACCTTTGCGCTTCCAGCGAAATTAAAAACGATTCACATGCTAATAATTTCAGCCGAATTAAAACGGTTAACATGCTCGCGTTTAAACCAAATAACATGCTTGCAATGATTTAATCGATTACACATAATCACATAAAATCATACAAAGCAAAACATGAAATCATAGATTAAACGAAACTCAAAAACGAAACTAGGGTTTCGTGTGTTTACCTCTTGAAGCGTGAGGTAGGGGCGATTAGCACGTCGTGATTACTACGGAAACCAATCCGTAGAATCGGGGCAGCAATTGAGCAGGAGCAGCGGCGGTGTACGGCCACGGCGGCGCGTGAGCTTCACGCGCGGACTTCCGGGGCGGCGCGTGGGGCAGCGTGCGGCTTCGGCTCGTGCGTTGCTCCTTGGTTCTTCGATCTACGATCTTCCTCCTCTCGGATTTCACCTCGTATACTTCGATCTACTAAAACGTGGCACTAGACACGAAGTAGTTAGAATTAACGGAAGAAAAAGAAAGGAGAAAAGAATACCGAAATGGATCGGCCAAGGGATGGCCGATTCCGGCGACGGGGCGGCGCCAACGGCGGAGGTGGCCGCGCGGGAGAGGGGGCGAGAGAGAGAGGTGGACGGCCGCTAGGGTTAGGGTTGGTTGTTTTTGTGCAAGGTCTATAAATCATGTATTTATAGTCCCTTGCATAAAACCCTAGCGGGCTTAAGTTGGACTGGGCCCAACAGCTTAAGCTCGTTAGTTCCTTTACTTGCTCGTCTCTCTCAATTCAATGACCGAAAAATTGCAACGATTACATTTTCGGAATCATTATAACTTCCTCGTCATTACGAGTGCCATCTCTTGTTTTCCAACTTTCCAAAAGTGGAAACCCTAGTTCAGTGGACTTTCTAAATTTGGAAACTTCCTGATTTAGAAAGTTCACTAACACGTTCGCCTATTCTTTTCCTTTTCTTATTCTCATTCATAATTCCAAATTATGAATGTTGGACTCAATCATATTGACTTCCAATCATGCAAAGATAAACTATTTTATCTATGACCGTTTATTCAAAGATCTCATGTGCACGAGCAGTGTGACCCTCGATGGTTCAGGTGTAAGCTAGCCGTGGGCCCACAACCCTTTGTGGTCAAAACTCGTCCCCTTCGAGTTACGATTAAGATGAAGCTCGTTTCACCTTAATCACCCAACGAATCAAGATTGGCGTCTAGCAACTACGCGTCATGATTCCCTAGATACAAATGAAGTGCCTGCAAGAACCTTCAGATATAGTTAACGTACAGTACGGTCCCTTCGATTCATATGTCCCGATCGAACTAGAGGCATTGGTTCATCGAGACCTCTTTATATGTTCGATAACGGTGCGATCGTTCTAAGTGTTGTAATCCTTACGTGCATGACTTAGAGAATCGAATTCTCTAATCATCACTTAGTCAGCTCTGGCCAGAGACTTAGAATGATTACAAACTTTCAGAACACACAGGACATCCAAGACTTTTCTAGCGATCGAATCCCCGACTACAATGCACAGACCTCCCACTAGATTTCGGACTGCACGAACACTGGCCCTTGGGATGGTCCTCGGTGGAACTCAGGGACAGGTCACGATACAGCTGGTCCTCTAGTGAAGTCACGGTGATGTCTAGGTCATAAGGACTAATGGTGTACAACTATACCATAGATATCTCTACTCGATTATTGGGAACCACTTAGAGATTTCTAGGGTGAGGGAGTTCAGTGAACTCGTCAACTTACGAGCACCCACTTATGCATGCCGATATCACAATACCGTTTACTGATGAGATGCAGTACACATACACTAAGTGCTAGTCTTAATGGGAAAGGCCGATATCCTCATTAGTGGCGTAACCCTTCGACTAGGAACACGTTTAACAGTTATAATACTTAAGTAAATATCTCACGATCCTAACGATCAATTACTAGTACTTGTAATAACTGTAAGGACTATATCTATGCTTGTGACAAAGGGACAAAGATATAGAATGCCAATGTGTTTTATCATTAATACGAATAAAAGTTCGTTTATTACAATAATAAATACGAAAGACCACAGCCACAAGTTGGCTTGTTGGTCACCTACTCTAACACTCTACACTCTTCATTTTATCAAGGAATCAAATTCATCTTGGATTGTTTTTGTTTTCATTTCGGCCGTCATCCATTTGTTTACGCTTATCAATTGATCGAGGTTTTATATCATCACTCGATAAAAAGTTCAGTAGCTACTGTGTAGAGAAGTTTTTCATCGATGATCATTTCATCCCAATACCACATCTCATTCATGCATGAATAACTAACCGAGTTTTTTCAATTCGCGGGAATGGATATTAATGTCGAGGCGTCCCCCGACTTCGTCTGCAGGACGAATCCATAGTCCGAGATTATTTTATGAGATGGATTAGGTGGGATCACATTTGTACTAGTGCTAACCGGATTCGATTGTTGGGCATTCATCCACTTCCGGGGGTGAGAATCCTTTGGTCCCATTGCGCTCCCCCTCTCCTAGGAAGGGAGGCAAGACTAGTTAGCATGGATTGATGGTCTACCCGTAATTGTCCTTCTAGAACATCTATCCTTGCAGACTTATTTGAGATCTCGTCACTTTTTCAAATCAGAGAATGGGTCTAGCATTATTCGTTCTACACGACTTCATATTTTTCTGTAGGAACATTAGTATGGACGTTCTTTTCGGATTTCTAAGTCGTCCCATACGACTTGACGCCGTTCTTCGGGAAGTTACGATGCACATTACTTGCAAATCTATATTTTCATCCCACACGGCTTCACGTCGTTCTTCAGGAACATTAGTATGGATGATCTATTAATCTATGTATCAATTCTCTGATGTAGGGGATCTTGATGAGACATGGGGTCGTCTCACACGACTTTACGCCGTTCTTCAGGAACGGTAGTGTGAACGTTCTTTTCTCCCCCTAATGGCGGGAAGACAGTCTCATCAAAGTGATAGTCCGCAATTAGAGCGGGTAAGAGATCGCATGTCTAAGGTTGTAAATTTTAGTTGAAAATGGTGATACATAGTCCACATATATCTCCTTGGATTACCTCCAAGAAATGAATTGAATCATTATATGTATGTGCGTATGCTGACATATAATCAAATTACTTAATTTCGAGCAATCGACAACTTATGCTTCTGGCATAACCGGGTCGACAATTCCTCTAATTTTCCCAATATACGCTTCTGGCCGTACATGTTAGAGATGATGCACATTTATTCGATTTCTTGTCTTCAATGGTTTCAACATAATAACCATTAGCTCAAATATCTTTAAAGTTTTAACAACGTTCTACTGGAACGTGGAGAAAAATGAGCTACTTTAATGGGCAAAATTGTGCCATGAGATACATAATGTGGACATCACCATAACCATCTATCAAAACTACATGTGCCTCATTTAGTTATCAAATAGGTCTTGCTATAAATAGACATGTAATTAATAAAGTACGACTTATCTCTCAGGATAGTATGTGTTGCCGCACTATCTACCAAACATTTACCCCCATATGTCATGTCTAGAGAGTTATATAAATTTAATCACATATATTCAGTACTTCAGGTACTAAATAAATTCATCAAGCAAACACCACTGAATAACATAATAATTAACTTAGAACATACAATGACATAAATATATGATCCAGAGCATAAACTAAACATAATCAAAATACGAATATAGTTCATAACATGAGCATATGAAGTAAGATGATTGAAATTCAATAAACTAATAAACCCGAGTAATAAAATAAACATAATGCATGAAATCACCAGTTCAATCATATCCCAATATGGGTTATTTGGTCAGATGTGCCCAAGTATGGAAGCTGAGTGATGCGCTATACATTGAAAACATTTACCTCTACCAACTCAGTCTATGCTGGTGTATTATTATTTGTATCTCCAGCCCCAACGTTCTTCGCACTTCAGGTGCGCGACCAATGCTTAGATCCACCATATATAAAACATATGTGTATGTTCTGATTTTTGAGCTCTATTGGGATTTTAAAATTCATATATAAATCGTTTATGAATTGACTTGTTCCTTGCTTCAGACAAGTGTATTGTCTTTTGGTAATCAAAACGACTAGCCAGGGTATCCCATTCTTTATGCGGACCCTCGTTTGATGAATAGTCCAGACGAAGGACTTCATCTAATTATCTCGTAATCAGAAACATAATCTCAGCCTTCTAGGATTTACTTAATAAATTATCCTCGAAAACGACCATTCTCAATTGATCACTAAGCGTATGGATCTTAACATCCATTCTACAACTAATATAACTTTCATCAAATAAATTAAGTTGGATAAACTTGAGTTTGCTCATGTGTTTTATCTCAAATCAAATACAATAAGGAGTATTATTGTTTTATGGGAATGTAACCTCCATAAACAATCTCATGAATATTTTGCACATATTAGAACTTCTGGTCTAATAATTCATACACCACATGTTCATACACATTCATGGATTACATACGATAAACCATAACGACGAACGAAATATTTTTAACCATTTTCATATCACAAAATTACATATGGCAGATGGATCAATTAAATAGAATTCTCCATTAGAGATGGACCAAAATATTCATGCAATTAAGACTTTGTAAATTGTCAAATATATAAAATATAACATGCTAAATAATATAAACAATATATATAGCATGTACAATCTCAGATAAATTCCACGAACTACTTCTGAAATTATTCCGGTAGATACTCATGAATTAACTAAATAGATCCATAATGCTATCAAGTATCAGCAGTGCATTAGATCATCTTAAAATCAAATGACCAAGTTATTGTAGCAAAATTTTCTAACAATTCATGCAATACAAATTCAACCAAGAAAGAAAATTCTATTAATATGGCTACAATCACGTTCAGTAAGAAACATAAACAATTTCACATTTATCATCAAATATATTCACCCCTCATTCTACAGTGCATATTTATTCATAAACTTCTTAGTGCCACTGTATTCTAAATATTATGATAAAACATTCATAATACAATTTCATATCAAATCCTCGAAACATGGAATAAACCAGCAAGATATCATAATCCTTTGACAATATACAATCACACATTTATCGTCGCTAACCATAAAATAATTTGCTACACCACATACCAAAAAACAATCATTGTGATATTTATATACCATACTATAACATATTAAGCATGATTCCAATAATTACGATTCACATCATATTTTGAAATTATCCACGGTATAAATAAAGTAATAACTTGAAGATAAATATGTATTTCATGCATTTCATGCCATTAAATAGATCTAGTGCATCTCTTACGAAATCGAAATTGCAAGGGATTACGGCTTACTTGAAACGCTTAAACCCAAATGTTGAAGAATTTATTGTATTCTTTGAACAAGATTACCATTTCAGGAACGAACTCGAATCACAAGTTCTTCAACCATCCACGTGCCAAAAATGGTTCATTTTTCACGAGCACCTGAATCACAAATTCTTCAAGTATCCTAGTCCCACGAACGATTGTCTTTCCACGATCACGACGAGCATTTCGTGCTGATAACGTGTTGTAAAATGGCCTATTTATCTAGCTCTTTGGTTTGTGTTTGTGGAAATACATAAGAATGTAAATAACAATAATAGAGAGAGAATGAGAGAATACATGGCAAGTAAACAAGATCCGTAGAGAGAAAATTGTGGGTATTTAGGGAAGGGGAGATTATCATTTATATAGGTGTAATCCACCAGAAGTTACAAAGGAGTTACATAGGAGTTACAATCACTACAATGTGTGGGGATAATGGGGTAGTGGGAAGTTGAGAATCAATAGTGAAATATGGAGGTTACAACCTCTCATGTGTTAGGATAGGAAGACCCACTTTTCCATATTATTTACAACAGAAACTGGAATTTTGAAAAACGAAAGAAATGAGTTTTTAAAACATAACGCACCAACTATTATATTTTGTATTTAACATTATAACTGAATAGTGTTCGGCTTTTTAAATGATTAAATTAGTGTTGCGTTAAACCCCATGTGTTGTAAGAAAAATGTACCATGGGGGTTAACTATAGCTCCATAAAAAAAAACAATCTATTATTAATGGCGTTAACTATTAACAAAAAAAGGGTTTTCACGCAAACAAAAACGAAACACATGGGGGTTTAGTATAGATTTTCCTTAACACATAAGGGTTTATGTTGTTTACCCCTAAATCATGTTTCATGCTCTAGTAAACATTCGTGGGTTCAAATTAGGGCTGGGACTGGATTGGGTCGGTCGATTACCAGCTTAAAAACCGACCCATTCGTCAAACCATTTTTGCTCAAATTCTAAAACCGTTACCGACCCAACCTTTATGGGTCGGTTGATGGTTGGCAACCGAATATTTGGTTCCGGAATGGGTCGGTTGATGGTTTATATTCGTCACCTAGTTCATTTAAAAAAAATCAAATTTTAAGTAAAAATATTCATATTCTGCGTGATGCTACGGTGCGATCATCATTTATCAGTTCAAAATAATTAATAACAATTTAACGAAAAAATATAATTAGGAAATTCAAAGTAATTTCAAACATGCACAAGAAATTTTTAGTGGAGTTTTATGGCATTTTTGTTTAAGCTTCGGCATAAAAAAACCGGTGGAAGATTTAGGTCAATATTTTTTTTCCTTTGATTGTTTTTAAAATTTAAAATACTAATTATTTTGATAATTCAATATTCACTTAAGAAAACACGGCCTTTATTTTATATTTTTAGTAAGATTTTAATAATATAACTGGATGACCGATAATTATCGGTCAACCAACTTTTGATAATATTAGAAACCACCAACCAACCCATTACAAATGGGTTGGTTGAAATTTTTGACCCGATTCGATGGGTCGGTTAAAATTTGATTATCCGCCTAAAAATATGGTCGGTAATGGGTCGGTTGGTGGATAAAAACCAACCCAGTCCCAGCCCTAGTTCAAACTAGTTTCTATAGTAAAATTCCATAAACTTTCTGGTTTGAACACAATAATTACAATTTGTTTAACAAAATGTGTGTAATTCCGAAAATAAAAATAAAAATAAAAATTGGGATAGGTTGAATTGATTTGAGCAAATCTATATGTCCTTTTGTGAAAATAAATGTTCATGGTTTACAATAGGGTGCACGTCTTTTGTATAAGAATCACATATTTCATATAGTTCCAGACAAGAAAAATGATATCATTTCGAGTAAGTTATGGTTATGGATAGATACAAAGTTCATTTTATGTTTTGTTACTTTTTAATTTTGTTTGCTCCAATAATTAGACTTTTATATTATTTAAAAAAATATATATGATTTAATGGTTTAATATTTTATTATTTTTTTTATAAATTAAATGGATTTTCTTTTTCCAAATAAAAATAGGAGAAAACTTGAAGGATATAAGTGTTTCTTTTAAATTTAAAATATATATTAAATGGTGCTTGAGGGGTATGTATTATAAATAATATTTGAGGGATAAGTGTATATAGACTATACATTAGGGGCCATAGTGCAATTAACTTTTATATATAAATTGCAATTTTAAAAAAGGGGCTATTTGCCAAAATCCCTCCATTCAATTTTGACTTCTTAATAAATCATTTTTTCTAATTGATATTTGCTATAAATCCAATTGATTCAAATTATCCAAAATGCCCCTATTTACTATTAGTCAAAGTTACCATATTATATTATTATGAAAAATCATTAAAAAAAAATTAAATATGCAAATCCCTTATTTCTCTCCACTATCTCACCCACCCCATATTCTCTCTCCCTATCTCACGCACCAAATTTAATTTTAGTGTTTTTCCAGATTTTTTTTGCTTTTTTTAATAGGTTTTTTTTATTTCGAAATTTAAACCAAAACTTTGTTATTTTTTTATTTTTTTTTTTTATTTTTTTTAATTTTATTTCAGTTTTTTTAAATCGTTCATATTTTATATAAAAAAAATCACTACATAACAATCGAAAACCATTAAATTTATCGAAAGTCACTATGAAAATAAAGTAAAAATTACTATAAAATAAGTATAATCCACCTTAATATTATTGTAATCCCACTATTAAATTAGTGTAACCCACTATTAAATTAGTGTAATTCACTACATGTTCATCGAAAACCACTATTAAATTAGTGAAATAATCCACTTAATTTTTTGTCCACACGGGTTACAAAAATTTAAATCCACTATATACTCCTCGGAAACTACTACAAATTTATCAAAAACCATTGTAAAATTACTGTAAAAAACGTAATCCACTTTACATTAACATAATCCACTATGTGAAAACCACTATGTATAAACAACAATATAAATATGAAAACCACTATGTATAACAATTATGTAAACTTGAAAACCACTATATATAACAATTATGTCAACATAAAAACCACTCTGTATATACAGTTATATAAAAATATGTACAGTAATTATTGAAAACCACTATAATTTTTGTACATATTTTTATAGTGGTACATGTAAAATATTGAAAACCACTACAAAAATCTGTACATAATTATTGAAAACCACTATAAAAAATTCATACTTCTTTCGTCCATTAGATATCCATACTTCTTTCGTCCACCACCTCCAAATCTCCTCCGCCACCGCCCGCCGCCACCTCCGGCAAACACACACTAACACACGTTCAAGAAAACACACTCACACACCAACACATTAATAATATATAAAAATTATTGTGTGGTTAAACATAAAATGAAAAAAACAGGTTCATATAAATATAAATCATGATCGCCGATCCAAAGAAACGACACTCATCCAATCCGGTAATCGCCAAATTCGGCTCCAACCAACAGTTGTTGTCAAATTTCAATAACAAGGGTCACTGTATCAATTTGAATAAGAAAAAAAATTAATTTATAAGAATTAATAGTCTTTTCACAATATCTTTATCAAATAAAAACCTTCCCCACAAACCCCAAAACCATTGAAAAGATGATTGACAGGAAAAAAAATTTACCTTTTTTCTACAATCGCATAGATATCGTTCGACGACAGTGAAGAGAGACGAAATAGGGGGGGGGGGGTGGCTGGGGCGGCATCAGGTGGGGGGTTGGGGCGGCGCCGGTGGCGGGCTGGGGCGGCGCCGGTGAGGGGCTGGGGTGACGCTGATGGGGGGCTGGTGTGCTGGTGTGTCGTCGGGTGAAGGCTGGGGTTGGGGCTATTGGGAGAAAAGAAGGGTTGAACGGAAGGAGAGATGCAACGGTGAATAGAAAAAAGAAAAAAAAAAAAAAGAAAAAAAAATCTAGAGAGGAAAATAAAAAGATTTGTGCAGTGGGATTTATGAGTGTGATTGAGAACGTGATTTCAAGGAATTAAATTCTAAGATACGTTATAATAAGGTAAGGGTATAATTGTGATACTTAATTAACTTTTATTAATAAAAGATATTTTGGATTTATCTTAAAAATAAAAAATAAATTTGAGTTCATTGTAATTACACTTATGTGATAATGGGATTTTGACAAATAATCCCTTTAAAAATTCAATACCTACCCGCTTATTTATGTAGGGCACCACCAACCATCTCCCCAACAGCCATCTCCCACAAAGTTCCAAATTTAATTTTTGAATTCAATGGTTGAGTGATTAATTTTTTCTTCCCCAATCAAAAATCTAGAGAAAGTAAACAAGTAAATTGGATAGTGAAAATACAGTTAGCAACATTAAAGTATAGCGATTTAGCCCTTGATATTATAAATGTAATATTTACCCTCTCACTTAATGAATTTAATAAGTAGACTTCGACTTTTTATGATGTCCTTCCCAAAATGTTTTTTTAGCCATTATATAAAGATGGATATGGAATTACTCCCTTCGTTCCAAATTAACTGTCACTTTGGGGGATTTTTCTTATTTCAAATTATCTGTAACTTTAGAATTTCAATGATGCATTAATTACTATTTTCTCAATTTTACCCTTATTACTATTCATTAATTGGCAGAAAATTAATGGAAACAACATTAATAACATGTATATTTTAGTCATTCTATATACTTTTCTTTAAAATCGACGCACATTTATTAATTTTCTTAATATGTGCGCAATAACCCAAAGCGACACATATCTTGGCATAGAGGGAGTATATGTTTTCAGTAATCTTTCAAAAAATCAATTTATAAAATAGAATAACTGTTAAAAATATTAGAGGCTCTTTGATATAAACCTCTTAATATTAGGGTTCTTTGATATAATCCTCCTAATACTTCTTTTAATAGGGAGGAGGTCCAAATATTTTGCACCATTTGAGAAAATTCAATTCCTAATCAGCCCCTCATTTATCCAATTATGCTCCTGCCACCTCATCAACACTATCACCAATTATGTCAGTGCCACTTCATCAGCCTTTTTTTTTCATTTTTTAACTTTTTTTTTCTTTATAAGGTACATTAATCGACTATGAGATATAAGCATAGTCGATTAAGAAACTAACTACTAAAAAAAACACATCTATGTAAAAATGAAAATCGACACTATTTGTACATATCAAATAATATACATAAATTGTAATTGATTTATAGAAATAGGAATCAATACATAAAAATCCAAAAATGAATTAAAAAAATGAAATAAGGTAATCTTAATCGACTACCAAGACAATCGATTAACACTTTAATCGACTAACAAAGCATAGTCGATTAACTCAATCGACTACCGAAAAAACACATAGTCGATTAAGGGTCCAGCCTGCGCGAATTTCCCTACTCGCGCTGTCCTTTCCATGATCTACAAAAAAACCCTAGATTTTCTCCTTATCATCGATCACCATGCCGTCGCTACACCACACCATCACCACCACACTTCCATATTCTGACGGTATTTAATGACAAATAAAGTAAATTACAATCGGCACCACCAACCCAAGCAAAACCACCACCAAACAAAGCTACCCAAACACAATTTTCTTCATGACCACCTCCATATCCAAAAAGAGGCAGCAAAATCAAATTATTAATCCATAACCTGCGGGGACGAAGAAGAAATCTACGCAAAATCGAGAAACTATGGGTAAGGGAACGCTACTTGGGATATTCGCGAGCGCAAGATCCTCCATCGCGTCATCCCCATAGTCTTCACAATGGATTTCTAGAAGTTGTTCGTAATTTAGGTCATGGTCGTGGCGGAGAGGGAGAGGGAGATCTGAAATTTGAATATTGAGAAGAGAAACGATAGAAATGTCAGAGGAAAAAATCGGGTTTGGAAAAGATGATATATAATTATGGTTAAAATAGTTATAATCAAATAAGGGTAGTTTCGAAATTATAAAAATATCATTTCGGTGAAATATTAGCTAAGGGGATTTTTCTAATTATTTTTTAGAGGGAATGTTTCCTTAACTACATTTTCTAGATAAGGAGGTTCTTGCTAATTTTCCCAAAATATTAATCGATTTATGGGTTACCATTGCATTTTAGATCCTAATTAATATAAATAAAAATTTCAATTATTTAAAAAAATAAAAATATGTCAAACATTCATGAGAAAAATATATAATTTTCAATACTTAAACATCCAAACTTTGTTTTTTTAACAATAATTATTTATTTTGAAAATTTATTTCAGGTACTTCAATTTAATTTTTTACAATAAAGATATTTAAATTTTTATGTGTTCAAGTTGTGATTCTTTTTATAAACTCTTGAATGCATTTTGTGATTCTCAGAAGTAAAACTATGAATTTTATTTGTATTAGCATATGATATACTAAATTAACGTAACTAGATAAACTAATTAAAGTTCAAATCCAAGTAATTACTAAAGTTTTTATTCACTAACAATGAACATAGAGTAAAAAATGAAACTACAATTCAAAAAATTCATTTGTAAAATTAGAATGTTGAAATAATAAAATTGACATTTTGAAAATTTGTTGCAAAAGAAAATTATTATAGTATTTGTTGTTTATTTAATTGATAAAATTCATTTTGGGAAGGAAAAATTCCACATCATCAAAGTGAAAGACTTTCTAATATATTCATAATGGAGGAGGGTGTCAGGTTTTATCTATCTTACATCCGGTGAAAGTTACACTGGGTGATTTTTTACCGTTGATCTCCACATACCAATATGGATGTGTGTGTGTTTGTGTGTATATGAATTGTAAAGATCTACCCAGTGTATTTCACCCGGTGTAGGCTCTCAAAAGCCGAGGGTGTCATATTTGTAATTTTATGGGCAAGTGTTATATTAACCCTATAAATTTTAAGGGTGCAAACTATATTTAATCCAAAATGTAATCAATTGGCATTAAATGTCAAAAGTACTAGTAGATGCAACATACTATGAAATACACATAGGGGTGCAAGTTGGAACCGAATTTCCAACTTCTGTCGGTTCCGATTTGAAAAGTTCCGATTTTGGAACAACTTTTTCATTCCGACTTCCGAAATTCCGATTTCCGAATTTTTCTGATTCTTTTGGATTGGAATTGGAATTATATAAAATAAATTTGGAATTTTCGATTTTTGATCCGATTTAATTCCGAAAATTTTCGATTTTTTTCCGAAAAATACACCTATAAATAATATATAATACTTAATTTCCAAAAAATACACTTATAAGTTTTGTTTTAGGATTTTAACATAATGAATTGTTGCTAGAAGTTTTATTGGATATTATGTTGTGTTTATTTTTTTAAACTGAAATTTAGTAGTTAATAGTTTTACTTTTATCGACGTGGATGTTCTTATTTTTTAAAAATTATGAATATTTTAAAAATGGGTAAATTACACCCACACCTCTGAGATATGCTAAAATAACTTTGAGGTCCCTGTGGTATCAATAATTACACTCACGCCCCTGACACATAGTTAGAAACTCTAATGGGATAATGCATTGGATAAGTTATTTCGATAGAGTTCTAACGGACTATTAGTTTCAGGAAACGGTGGAGACAACAAAGAGTTATGGGTGATTGAAGAAATGTTGCGGGAGCCATGTCACCCCCTAACTCTATATTGTCTCTAACACTAGCTAAAAATAATAGTCCGTTAGAATCCTAAAGTAATAACGTATCCAATGCATTATCCCATTAGGGCCTCTTTGGTTGGGGGTATTACAAGGGATGGGATGGGATGTACCGATTTGTACAACGTTTGGTTTGGTTGATTTTACCACCCTTGATAGTGGGGCCCACCGATTTAATCCCTCAATCGAATTATTGTTAGTCAGCCAAAATTGGCTTGACTAATTATCACATACTCAATCTCATACTTTAACCTATGTGAAATATCGAAAATATCCTTCCAGAATACCATAATTACGAAATTAATAGGTATAAATATTGAATAATCTTCATCTTCAACAACAATTCATTGGCCTTCTCTACATCCCCCGACTTGGAACAAGCGTGCATCAAGACATTGTAGACATGTAAATTCGGAACAACCCCAACTCTCGTGATCTTCTTGTAGACTTTCCACATAGTATCAGTCAGCCTCTCTTTGACCAATGAATTAAGAAGCACGGTACAAGCGTGCAAATGGGGCATATCCACACACGCGCATATGATCAAACACTTGGAGTGCATCTGGATTCTTCTTCGAATTGGCGTAAACTATCACCAGCCAGCTCAGAACATGCGAATTCACACCCGAGTGACCGTCGCTGTTAACGAGGGCGTTCAACACAGTTGGAGACGATAAGAAATCTCTCCGGGCGATATTTTCGAGCAAATTTTGAGCAGTTTTGAGGTGCCTCTATTTTGTGAGGATGCATATCATCAACCAATAAGATTGCAACGAATGCTTGTACTGTGGAATCGTGTCGACCCATTTGAAGATGACCATGAAATTGAAAACGAGTATGGAGAAGATCCAACAATGCTTGGTTCGTGACAGATGACGTCACTAAAGATCCAAACTTTGGTTTCAAAAGTTTGTCCCAATAACCCCCTATTACAATTGCACATACTGTTTTAACCGGCGTTCGCCGCTCATAGAAATTAAACCCTCCATCGAGAAATAAAGATTACTGGAATGACAAGTAGAAATTTCTATCTGTCGCTATGTTTCGTGAAATCCATAAATTAGTGGTGATACAGGTAGAAATTTCTTCGAACATCTTGTGTTTGATTTAAGAACCGTAACAGAGCGCCACCTGAAAGCATCGTCAAAGTTTTTCTTTTTTCTTTTTTCGAAGTTTTTTCTTATTTTTTCTTATTTTCTTTCGATGAATTAAAGTTTTTCTTGTTTAAATATTCGATTTTCTGTTTAAACTATGGCATCTTTTCTTTAAACTTTTCTCTCGACTATAAATTTTCTTGGTCAGAGATAATTAAAAAAGAAGGGGAAGAAGAGGGAGAAGTCTTGGTAGGAGATAAAATCGATTAATTTTTTTTTCTAGATGAGAATCGATTAATTAAAAAATTGTATTATAAGGGCAAACCAGTAATTTACCTCAAAAACCCATATAAAACAGTGTTATTACCCAAACAAAACATGATATTGTTAGTGCAGGTATTATTAGTTTTTTCCCCATAACTCCAACCAAATAATGGATTACTCACTGTGAATCAACAATTTAGTCCCAGTATACCATATCCCATCCATAACTATCATTCCAAACCACCCAACCAAAGATGCCCTTAGAGTTCTAACTATGTTTCAGGGATGAATGTAATTATCGATAGGGACTTTAAAGTTATTTTAGCATACCTCAGGCGTGTGGCTGTAATTTACCCTTAGAAAGTTTAGGCTAATTTTTGAAATTTTAAAGTTTATGTGATTTCCAATTTTTTTCCGAAATTCTGAAATTTCCGGGCCTTTTGGAATTGGAAGGAATTTTTAGATTTCAAAATTTTTGGAAAATTGGAATTAATTTTGTACTTCCGATTTTTTTTGAAAATTTTCCGAAAAGGCTAATTTCGATCGGATCCATCCGACTTTCACCCCTAAATACACCATGTGATTGATTATACATCATTAACTACACATAATAACACACACCTATGTGATTGATTATACATCATTAACTACACATAATAACACACACCTATTTATATGTGTATTTAGTAGATGGTTAATTGTTACAACGTGCAAAACTACCCAATACAAAACACGAGGTGTAACGTATCATAGATGAAATAATTAATATATATCATAATGAGCATTAAGTATATGTTAGTAAAATAGGCCGTCCCCGCCACCAAGCAACTCTAAAACGCTGCCACATCATCTACATACATATATATATATATATATATATATATATATATATATATATATACACACACACGCATCACCATGCATGTAAGTCTACATATATAACACAGGAAGAAGAGATTAATTATAGAGAGAAGGAAAGATG
Source organism: Erythranthe guttata (assembly GCF_056151865.1). Lineage (NCBI taxonomy): Eukaryota > Viridiplantae > Streptophyta > Magnoliopsida > Lamiales > Phrymaceae > Erythranthe > Erythranthe guttata. The sequence goes on along the minus strand of NC_142536.1, from coordinate 13,907,672 downwards.
AGTGAGAAAAGAGAGGAGGAGGTTCATGTAGTGATGCTACCATGGTTAGCATTTGGCCACATGATTCCATTCTTGGATTTATCTATTGCCTTGGCTAAATCCAACATCCACGTGTCCTTTCTCTCTACCCCAAGAAACATCCAACGACTCCCCCAAATCCCACCTAACCTAAAACCTCTCATAGACTTCGTGCCCCTCCCACTCGAATATTCCGGCGGCCTCCTCCCGGAATATGCCGAAGCCACCATCGATATTCCGATGGATAAAATGAATGATCTCAAGATCGCAAGTGACCACCTCCGACAACCGATTAAGGATTTCATGGCGGAAAAGTTGCCGAACTGGATCGTGGTCGATTTCTTTCCGTACTGGATAGTTGACATTGCCCGGGATTTGAGCATCCCGATCATCTCCCACTGTGTGTTCGCCGCTGCCGCCGCGGCCTTCTTCTGGTCACCGGAGTTTCTCTCCGGGGAGGGGCGGAGGAGTGCAAGGCCGTCGCCTGAGGACTTCACGGCTCCGCCGGACTGGTTCGATTTCCCGTCGGAGGTGGCTCTGAGCAAGCACGAAGCTAAAGCTATGCACCACGTATTGTACGAGGTGAACTCCTCCGGCATCGCCGACGGCGACCGGCTGACGAGGCTACTCCAAGCCAGCGCCGCCGTGTCCATACGCACGTGCACGGAGTTCGAGCCCGAATACCTGAGAACATACTCGAAGCTCACTGGAAAGCCCGTGATTCCGGTGGGTCTTCTCCCGCCGGAAACGCCGCCGGACCGACCGCCGCCGCATCAGGAGACCGCTATCTTCAACTGGCTGGACCGGCAGAAGCCGAGATCGGCGGTGTTCGTAGGGTTTGGGAGTGAGACTAAACTCAACAAACAACAAATCCTCGAGATTGCACACGGGCTCGAACTTTCCGGCGTACCATTCTTATGGGCAATGAGGAAACCAGACGACGAGGCGCTGCCGGCGGGGTTCCTCCAGAGTACGGCTGAGCAAGGGGTGGTGCACGTGGGGTGGGCCCCACAGAGGGAGATACTCGGCCACCCTTCAATCGGTGGGTCCCTATTCCACGGCGGGTGGGGGTCGATTATCGAAACGCTGCAGTACGGGCACGCGCTAGTACTTCTGCCGTTTGTGTTCGACCAGCCGTTGAACACGAAGCTGATGGTGGAGAAGGGTTTGGGGGTTGAAGTCGAGAGGGATGCAGAAGATGGATCGTTTACCGGAAACGACGTCGCTTCTGCCCTAAAGAAAGGGATGGTTACCGATACTGAGCTGAGAGCACGATGCCAAAAAGCCGGCCGCGAAATATTCGGGGATCGCAATCTTCATCGGGCTTACATTGACAAATTTGTCCGGTTTTTGAAAGGTGAAAGCCGCGTGTTTAATTAGTAAAAGCTTGTTTCACTTGCAGCAATTATTTCGAGCTTATAATATGTTGTGGATTCAGGTCCACAAACAATAACACGCCACGCAAAATGAAAATCCAAACCAAGAAAGAACAGTCACTCGGTTGAGTCGGTTGAGTCATGAGTCGGTTGAGTCAGCACATTGTTATATGTGTGTTCTTTTTTGGTTTGATTTTCATTTGATTTCCATGTTGAGCCGGTTGAGTCAACACAGTGGTATATGTGTGTTCTATGTTGGTTTGATTTTTATTTTGCGTAGCTTGTTATAGACTGTGGACCTGAATCCACACCATAATAATAATTGCTAATAAAATTATGTAACTTTGATTAGTTTTTTTGTGTGTGTGTTTGTAGAAGGATATTATATTCCTTGGAATAATTTGGCATGTTTTGCCTAATAAAGTTCAATATTTTTTCCCTAATAAAAATGATGTATTAGCTCTTTTTATTTGTTACTACTTATTCGGCTTTCATTAACTTAAATTAATTCAAATCGTAAAGGGATACCATTTCTGGAAGCGTTTGAGTGTTGTCAAATGATCACTAATTTTACCCTTCGGGTTTTCGAGTTTTCGGAAGAAGAAAAAAAATTGTGTACACGTAAGAATAAGATGGTAAAATGATCAATCAAAAAATAAAGAATATATGAAACACAAAATGCCAATTTTATAAGTCGTAAGGGTATATTAGTCATTTCACTTTGTTTCTGTGTCCCGAATAATAATATAATTTTAGAACTACTACGGGAATCTATATGAACAAGAGAAATAAATATCGGAGGGGAAGTAGAACAATCAAAATAATTAAAGAATTTAAAAACACCCGTAGTACTCAAAAATCACAATTAACATCCTCTTAAATGATTTAACATTAGAATAAAACTACTCGTGCATAAGTGCTAGTATAAAACGAAATATGTTTTATACCAAAAAAATATTACAATTACCCCCTCATGAAATAGAATTACTACAATTGCCCGCCAACCGTTAAATACTATATTTTAGGAATATATTCCATGGAATCATAAAATTATACAAAATCCCCTAAGGGGACAATGTAAGACGACAACAAACTTCAAGCGATTTTTGGTAATTACGAACACGTGATGGTCTTTTTTTGCAAATTGACATTAGTTCAGGGAATTTCTCGTAATTTAACCCAAAAACAAATGATCAAAAGTTAACGGAGAGAGAGAGACATGGATCAACCACACAACACCCCTTCATCTCTGCAAACAACATCTCCAAGACTTCTTCTATTTTACAGAAGTCTAAATGTGAAGTATCTCTAGCATCAAATACATGAGTACAATTACCTATCTGTATCCAACTATTCCCCGGTTTTTTTCTCAACCCCTTCTCCTTTATCAACGATCTCGCCCTCGAAGCATCTTTCCATTTCTCACCCGACGCATATATATTGGACATTAGTACATGGTATCCCGAATCTCCAAACTTATCTTGTAGAATTTCGTCACCAAGAAGATCCGCCGGGCCCTCCACGTTGTGATTCCGACAAGCAGCAAGCAAACAACCTAGTACATTACAATCCGGTTCATCAGGCATCGTTCTAACGAAGTTGCACGCGTCGGTAATAAGCCCCGCTCTACCAAGCATGTCCACCATGCATGTATAGTGTTCCATATTAGGGTTTATACCATAATCGTTAATCATCGAACGGTAAATGGACCAACCGTTGTTAACTAGACCCGCGTGACTACAAGCAGACAAAAGTCCGATGAAAGTTGACTTAGTAGGCGTTATCGATAAAGATTTCATTTCGTCGAAGAGGAGTAATGCTTTGTTTCCATACCCGTGGAAGCCATACGCGGAAATAAGTGTGTTGTAAGAAACGATATCTTTTTCCTTCATGTGATCGAAGAGCTTTAGTCCGAGTCTAAGGTATCCACATTTACAGTACATGTCGATAAGAGAATTGCTGACCGAAACATATGTTACGAGCCCGTTTCTAATCGCATGGCAATGAACTTCCATGCCGTGTTTAAGTGCCCCTGTTTTTGTACATATCGGGATAATGCTCAACAAAGTGACGGAATTCGGTTTAAATCTAGATTTACACATCTGCCGAAAGGCGCCGAGAGCCGAATCTTGATTTTCGCTAATAGCATATCCTGAAATCGCTGAGTTCCAAATCATGATGTCCCAATCCAACCATAAGCTTAAAAGAATTCCCGTTTCGGAAATCAAGCCACAATTCGAGTACATGTCCATCAGCGCACTTGCAACGACAACATCAAAGTCGAATCCTCGTTTTAGGACAAAGCCGTGCATCACTTTCCCCTGTTCCGACAAGTTCAACTTACCGATTGCAGGAAGAACACTTGCTATAACAACCGCACTAGGTTTTACACCGACGTTTATCATCTCTAAGTAGAGCTCCAAGCTCTTCTTATATTGAGAATTCTGCGAATAACCAGCTATTAACGTTCTCCAAGAAACATCATCTTTACAAAGCATCCCACAAAACACACTATAAGCTTCATCGGTATCCCCAAATTTACAGTACATATCCACGAGAGCATTAGAAACGAACAAATCGCGAAGGAAGCCACTCTTCAGAGCACAGCCTTGAAGAGACATTCCCGTTTTTCTCGCTTCTAATCGTCCGCAAGCCGGAAGAAGAGCAGCCATAACAACTGAATCCGGCTGCTTGCCTTCAAGTCTCATCGTATTGAACAAATACAGCGCTTCAATCCCTTTCCCCATGTGAATCGTCCCACATATTATAGCAGTCCAAGAAGCCAAGTCCCTTTCCCTCTCAGACATATCATCGAACACCTTCCGGGCATCATTCAAGCTTCCGCATTTCGCAAACATATCTATAGCAGCGCATTTCGTGTAGGCATTCGGCTTGAAGTCGTTACGAAACTCGGCGGAACGGATCAAATCGAGCACCTTTCTACCATCTTCGAGTGAACACAGTCCAGAACAAGCCTTTAAGACAAGAGGGCACGTGTAGTTATCGGGTAAAAAACCCAGCTTGGAAACCAAGTGATTGAAGAAATGAATTGCTTGAGAAAACTGAGATGAGTCCAGATACACTCGGAGAATTGCATTACAGGCGATGTTTTGGGTGCAATGGATTCTGCCGAATACGAGCAAGGCTTGTTTCAAATCGCCTAAATGAGCGTAGACTTCCACCAGGCGGGAACCGACGTGGGCAGATACGGCGGCGTTTGGGCTGAGGATACCTCCGACGAGGAGGAGAGCGTGTAATCTTGTGGCGTCGCGTAGATGGGAGTTGGTCGGAGTTTTCTTGAGGAGAGAGGAGAGAGAGTCGATCAACGACGGCCATGAATGGAAATCGCCGCCTGTACCTATGAACCGCCGCATGAGAGTTTTTGCATATTATTTAAATTTCGGAGGTTTATTTTCATACTTGCAATTTTTATTTTTTTTATATATAAATATTTGAAATTCACTTATGGATGAAATTCAAATTAAGCTACTGGATACTCAATTCAATACGATTCAATAAAAACTTGTTCGAGCTTGATTTGTTAACAACTATTTATCAAACCAAGATCAGACACAACTTTAAAAGTTCAATAAATTACCAATCACTCTTTGATATGTTTTAATAATTTTATTATCATTCATTTATTGGAATCGAAAAATAACCGAAACCGAAGCCAAAAAAACCGAAATCAAACCAAAATCGAAAGAAACAGAACCGATGAAAAACGGACATATATGGTTTTTGATTTTACAAATAACGATATACTTGGTTCGTGTTCGATTTTATCCAAAAACCGAACCGAACCGAACCGAACCGAGCCGAGCACACCCCTAGAAAACAAGCAAGAGACACTCATTGAAACCAAAAGGAGTAATAATACACAACAATACTTAGAGCTATAACTTCACAAAACACAAACACCAAAGCAAAACAAGTTCACAATCATCTTTTGAAGAAATAAAATTAAATCTCCAATATTATATCCCATCATGTATCCCATGAAGAAGTGACAGAAACTTTAAGGAAATCCCTTCCTTTGTTCCGTTGTTCCTCTTGCATTCTCTTCACACAAGCCGAAGCCGAACGGCTACAATCAACGAGCTCAATACTTAGACGATCCGATTCGGCAAAATCACGAGGGATTCCTTCTAGTTTATGGCAATTTTTCACGGTCAGGAGCTCAAGACATGGAAATGCTTTAATCCCGACCGTCCATTGCATCAGATCAGAGTCTTCAATTACGAGAACTTTAAGGTACGGAAATCCTTTGTCTTGAGTTTCCCACTTCGCCCCTAGAAAGGCATAGCATCGCAGCTTCAACACTTGTAGATACGGCATTGGAGAGATCAACTTCATGTATTCCCATGGATATCCAAACCCACTCAAACTCAACTTGCTAAGATTTGAATAGAAACCCGGACGAATAGGAGGTGGAGGAACCGAAACCTCGGACCGCGGAATAGGATTCATTGTGATACATTTGAGTGAACTTAAACGAAGATGAGAATTAAGATCAAACAAGTTGAATGATTCACAAGAATTAGGCGCCAAATCAAATCGAATACGTAAACTTGATAGATAATAGAATCTTGCAAGAAGCTCCTTTGTAAAACAATGGGGGCTTACATCTAAAAGCGTTCTGAGGTTTCTCAAGCCAGCGCCACAAGGATCTGGGAGATTGCATCCCGTGATGTGAAGATGCCTTAGCTCTTGCATATCCCATATCTCCTTTGGCAAATATGAAGAACTTATACAAGATTTAATGATGTTTAAATGTCGAAGGATAATCAAGTACTTAAGGCTCCGAAGTTTGGATATGGAAGGAGGGAGTTTTCCGTCGTAAGTGAGGGCAAGGTACCTTAACTGAACTAGTTTCAGTACTTCCATTGGGAACTCGTACATACGAATTGTAAGGGCATCAAATACCCTGAGCAACCTTAAATACTCGAAACATATTGGTACTGGATATTTTTGGTACGGACCAAAACACAGGAGCGAGCGCGCGTTTGAATTAGATGATATTGACTTGTTTACATCTTTGATGGCAAACAGAACTCCTTTGCGGATGCACAGTCGACGGTGGTGCTCTATGCCCTCCACTAAAGTCGTAGTGTCCTGATTACGATTTACGACATGGAAAAATTTGTTCTTCTCGGCTTCTCTGTTACACAGATTCCAAAACACGGAATGGAGACCGCAAGTATTGATTCCGAAACCGGGTGATATATAGCACATATTCCAGCTCTTCTTGTGGACCACAACAAGGCTTTTCAAAACAAGCTCGTCAATCACAATGCCTCTTGGAGTTGGTTCGAGGAATCCCTCAGCGTTCCATAGCTTCAAGAGCTTGGAGCACGGAATTTCATAGTTTTGAGGGAAAACTCCCATATACATAAAGCATGCCTTTGAATATTGAGATAAGTATTTGTAGCTCGAAAATAGTACCTTTGACATCATTTGATCATTTGCATCCGTGAAAATCGAATTTTCTTTCTCTGCCACTTTCTTCCAGTACTCAGTGGTCTTGTCGGCTTTGGATAAGAATTCGGCAACTGTGACGATTAGAAGAGGAAGACCATCACAATTTTCGGCAATCTTCTTTCCAACTTTCTCAAGTTGGGGAGGGCAAAACTCATTCTTCACCAAACACCTTCTCACGGAGAAGATCCCAACTTTCTTCTTTATTCAGTAATCCGATTTTGTAAACATGATTGCTCGAACTCATATTTTGTAGCCTAGTTGTCAGCAAGACTCGACATACACTTTTGCTTTTTGAAAACAACCTCCTCAAGACATCCCACACCTGCATATTCCATACATCATCCAAAACAAAGAGGCATTTTTTACCCTTCAAATTTTGGTACATAATTCTTTTCAAATCTCCCACGTCGAGCATTTTATCAATCTCGAGATTCATTTGAGCTAGAATACCTTGCAAAATCTCTTTTAAGTCACATTTTTGTCGTACGGTGATAAACACACGAACGTCGAAATAACTCGAGACTAACGGGTCTTCAAAAAGTTGCACGGCAAGAGTAGTCTTACCAATCCCCGTCATTCCAACAAGAGATAATGCAGACACGAGGCGTTGAGGATCCGTTGGATATTCCAAAAGCCACGTTCGGATTTCTTGAAATTGATCAGAAAATCCAACCATATTCCACTTCGTACCAACATAACCAATTATCGATGAAACGGCGTCGTCTTCTTCACGGGACAGATTGTTCAATTCGTTAATGCACTCGCCCTCCATCTTCTTGATCGTCTCGTTGAATGAATCGATCTCGTGCTTCACTTCCTTCATATCTAGGGCGAGTATTGTCAATGGATGACTCCCATTATGGGTTTCTCGACATTGAGAAAGAAACTGATTCGAGACATGGGATTCGATTGCATCTTCGAATTTACGTATCGCCACTCTGATTTCTCCATCCAAAGCATCCACCCTCTCGCCGCTGCCGCTGCTGCCTCTGCCGCTGCTGCCGCTGCTATTATCAAATCTCTTGAGAACTTTTCGTAAGGACTTAAGGTGCTTGTATGAAGATTTTAAAATTTTCCGAGAAGGTGGAACAAACGAAATTTAAGAGGATCCTAAGAGTTGCTCGATAACGTCCATAACAGAAATCACAGCAGCATGAGCCATTTTATCTGATATCTCTTTCTTTCATGAAAATGAAAAGTAAAGTATTGCTTTGATAAAATTGTAGAGGAGAGGTGATTTGCACATGTAGTAAGTCAACCATTTGAAATGGTATTTCTTTTTTTTTTTTGTATGTACAGCTTGTCTCCCAGGAAAGTGCTGCCCATTATCGGACAATTAAGTAATCGATATTTACTCGAATCTTACGAATTCTGATCACATAAATACAAAGTCCTCCTATTCTATTTTCCATTTCTCACTCGACGCATATATATTGGACATCAGTATATATATGGTATCCCGAACCTCCGAATTTATCTCGGAGAATTTCGTCAGCAAGAATATCTGCGGGGCCCGCCACGTTGTGATTCCGACAAGCACCAAGCATACATCCTAGTACATGAAATATCAGAACCATATTTCAACTATTATCTTTCAGAATGAATGATATTTCACCAATAAAACCATTAAAATATATATATACACCTTCCCAACAGAACAGCCTGTTTAGTGTTGTGATAATTTCCTTCAAAAATCACTTTGATAAATTTACTACTATCACCAGCAGTGCAATAAGTATTTACATACCCCATGTACAATGGAAACTAAATATACAATTTTACTAATATGGTATAGATATTACACATTACATTCAAATCATCAACTAACACTGTCGACCCAAAAACCCGAAAACACACAAAAATATCGGCCATGAATATAAAGTCAAGCAGCTTCAAGACAGCCTTCTTCTTTTGACATGCTTTTGTTGCCACCCGACTTTAAATGATATTCTGCCGGTGAATCAATTTCTGCACTATTTTTTAGATTGAGATTTGATAAAGCATTGCTCAAAGCATCAGTTTCTTCCGAAGCATTGCTATTAAACCCGTTTTTGGTTGGGAGTTGGTTCGTTTCAATTCCAATTTCCAGCTGCAGTTTGTTGAATTCGTCTTCTATATCTTCATCATCGACCTCTGCATATGATGTGCTTGATTCTACAAAATCACAATCAAGTATGGTTAGAACGCCATGCATTTATTCAACTATATGTTAAACGAAAATTACAATCGAATGTGGTTCTGAGTTTAAAGTATCTATTAGAACCTTCATATCCAGTAACTTGGCACCATCACTGAGTTTAATGTATGTGGATTCGTATAACATAGATGGGATTTTTTTAAAACAGACGTACATTTTAATTGCGAAAGAAAATGTTATTCATTTCAGCAAGTATGGCAAACGACACCCACTAAGGTATCTGTACGATAGTTAGTAAAGATATATGCAGGTGAACCAATTATTTATAGCGAGTTTGAACCTAGAATTTGATTCCCAAGCAAAAAACAAAATCTTTTTTTCTTCTGAATTCGCAACAAAAACTAAATTTAGATTTTGATTCCATCGTTTCATGTACTAGTTACAATTCTCTTGGGGGGAAATCTAATGGGGACAAGAATTTGCACAAACGTATCGTACGTTCTAACTATGGACCATAATTGGATAAAAACTGTCTTCCTGGTCTAGTTAATAAGGCAGATGCAATAAAAAACTAATGAATGAAAGTTATTACCTAAAGCATTATCGAGTTGTTTCAGCGAATCAATGTTTTCATCAACTTCCTGCAGACACAGCTCAACTTCTTCGATACTGATTCGATTTTCCCGAATAGCATGTGCGCTGCCTTTTATGGCCTCCGAAACCTGCATCGGGACATCACAAGATAACTCGAAAATTATTGAACAAAGAATTAACTAGTCCGAATATTACCAAATATTAATACAAATAAGTTCTAAACTTCCTTATTTCAATTAAACAAGCCAAAAGGAAACATGTCATGTGACAACCTTTTTAGAGGACTCGGCATCTGTGATGACCTGGAGAACTTCTTCGACTCGGTCCAATAATGACGTACATCTTTCTCTACTTTGAGTTGTCAACTTCAGTTCTTTCGCGTATCTCAAAGCAATTTTCTTGTTTCCACTTTTGAGAGAAGCTAAAGCTGAATTCCTACTTCTGCATAGCAAGAGTAATTTTTTTCTTGAAATCGACATTTTATTTTTATTTTTTTGTTTAAATGCAAATATCCAAGAAAACCATGATAAACAAGAATGTTGGTTTGGGCATTGCAACTGATATCTTCAATGCTTCTCTAGCTACATACTAAATGCTAGTTACGCATTCACAAATTGCCGTGCTTGCATATGCGAAACGAATTAAGTTGATTTAGATTCTTACTTTTGATAGCGCTGATCAATCAAATCAAGCTGCTGCTCGAGCTTTTCTGCAGTCCAAACTAAGTGCAGAACACTGTAATCCGAACTCGAGGCAGCACAAACTGCTCCATGAGATAGACAAATTTTCACTCCCTATAATGGAAACCAAATTATTACTCCCAAAAATACCATTGGTTCAGAATCTTTAATCCTATAGAAAAAATGGAACGATAGTCTAAATCGAAAATCGGAAACGAAAAAAGGAAACTACCTCGATTGGATCAACTCTGTTGATAATGAGGCGTGCTGCTTTGCCCTGCGCTGACAAGTAACTCAAAATTGCAAGAGCTTGTTCTGATCCCATACATATATCCTGAAACTTTTTCATTGTGATCACACACGAATTTGTCCAATGATTTTCCGACAATTTGCCGATTACTTCGAGAGCTCGCTCCTGTGTGCAAAGTAAAATTAAGCATACTAATTAATTGGAGAGGGAAAAAAAAGGTTGAATTATCAGACCTCTAGGAGTGGGGCGAGAATGTAGGAATCTCCGGCGAGAGGGGAATTTTCGTCGTCGTCGTTGCTTGCCCCAAAAAAACCTAATGCTCTCCGGAAAATGTGAGAGAGGCGGGTAGCGGCGGAAGTAGGGTGGGGCGACGGCGGCGGCGATAAGTCTCCGGCGCGGAGCATTTCGATGAGGACGCGATCGAGGCATAAGGGGGACAATCCGTCGGCGCGGCGGAACCAGAGGCGGCTGACGGCGGAAGGGCGGATGATGAAGATGCGGCGGTGGCGGGCAACCTTGACGATTAAATCCCTCCAGAAACGGTAGAGTGGGTCCCAATCGGACCTCTGTCCGCTTAGGGCTTTGAATCTCGCTCGACTCGTGGACTCGTCGTCCCAGTCCGGCACCTCTTGCCGGACAAAAGCCGCCACCGCCGCCGCATTCTCCTCCTCGTCTTCTTTCTCTTTGTCGTCCATATATTTAATTATTTTGAAGGTTTGTGTATTGAGATTCTTATTATTCTCTTAATTTTGGCCAGGAATGCTGCTTCGACGGGGAATTGGCGGCGCCGGTGGCCGGAGTCGGTGGCGGAGAGGAGGAAGAAAAAAGAAGCAATCAAATTGGACTAAACTCCCATACAAAAAAAAAATAACTTGCGCAGGAAAAACCCTTACAAAATTTAAAAAGAAATATCTAATAATTGGAGGGTGTAGATCTGCATAATTGTCTCATAAAATTTGAATTTTAGACAGAACCCCCAACAGATATTAAATGATAGTACTTTCTCAAAACATAAATTGTAATAATATGAAGGGTAAATTACAAATACCCCCCTGAGGTATGGTCAAATTACAAAAACCCCCCTCTTGTTTGGATAATTACATCTACCCCCCTCAACTATGATTTTTTCTTAGACCTCCACCTTTATAGTGCCAAATTCAACATAGTCATCTAGATTCCGTGAAATGTGCTCTAGTTTGTACTCTTTTTGTGTAAAAAATACAGTTTCCGATGCACCACAAACTGATATATACAAGCTAAAAATCACATATTATGATCATCTTGCTTCATAATGTAGAGTTTGAATGGGATAAAACGGGTACAAAAGTGATAATATTCCATATAATCTCGAAGATTCCACTAAATTTGATGAGTTGAGGGGGTGGTTGTAATTATCCAAACAAGAGGGGTGTTTTTGTAATTTGACCATACCTCAGGGGGGTGTTTGTAATTTACCCTAATATGAAAAATGTTTACATTCAATAGATCATATGTGAATTGTCATGTCATCTATTGAATAAGTCATGTTAGAATAATTAATTATAATAAGAATGTTTGATATTATATTTGGGAAAAATGAGTTTTTTAGTCTTATAAGTTTGTTACTTGAGAGTTTTAGTATTGTAAGTTATAAAAGTTGGGAATTTTGGTCATATGACCTATTATAACAGATAATGTGATGGTTGATTGAATGAGTTGACATTTTCAAAATGAATATGTTAGATTGGAAAATGAAGTACAATCAAAAGGACTAATTAGCAAATTCCAACTTGTTACCAATAGGTCGAAATATTTTACTCACATTTGAATACCTTCATCTTCCATATAAACATAGAAAGTGTTGTAAATAATATGGAAATATGGGTCTTCTTATCCTAACACGATAAGGGTTGTAACCTCCATTCCACTATAGATTCTCAACTTCCCACTACCCCATTATTCCAACACATTGTAGTGGTTGTAACTCCTATGTAACTTTCCGTGGATTACACCTACATAAATGAGAATTTCTCCTCCCCTAAACACCCACAATTTTCTCTCTACGGATTGTTGTTCTTGTATTCTCTCTTTCTTTCTTTGTCTTGTTATTTACATTCTTATGTATTTCCACAAACACAAACCAAAGAGCTAGATAAATAAGCTATTTTACAACACGTTATCAGCACGAAGTACTTGCCGTTATCGTGGAAAAACAATCGTTAGGATACTCGATGAATTCGAGGTGCTCGTGGAAAGGTAATTGTTCGTCGGACAAAATTACTTGGAAAACTTGTGATCCAAGTTTATATGTGAAACGGTAATCTCGGAAGAATATATTAATACCATTCGTAATATTTGGATTTAAGCATTTCAAATAAACTTTAATCGCCTTGCAATGTTGATTTCGTAAGAGATGCATGATAGATCTATTTAATGGCATGAAATATGTGAATAAACTTTATGTTCAAGTCATTACTTAATTTATACCGTGGATAATTTGAATATATGATCTGATTGGTGATCTTTATTCTATAATGTGATTAAAATGTCTTGTTATTTCATATAATAATTGTTCTGAGCATGTGAAATGCTATCTTATTATTCGGCAAAAGTATTGCATGTTCAAGTATGAAATATTGTCATGAATTTTGCCGTCTCAATCATGCTATATGATTCTATGTATTTTGCTATATGTGATGATTCAATGTTTGAGATTTAAAGTGATGAAATCTGGTATATATTCTTTTGTCTCATGCTCTTAACGTATTATCACTTATGCCTAATGTGATTGTATGAATTCCGCATTATGGATGATTAGGTAATTGGTAATTAACTATCTCAGTCATTTCAAATTGGTTCATGGAATTTGTATGAGTTATAATACATGATAATTATGATTTATATCATGACAAGTTATACGGTTTTGGTTATCTTTTATATCAATATTAGAGCATGCTATATGTCTTTAATGTTTGGCAAATTTTCATTGCCTTAATTGCATGAAAACATTGGTGTATCTCTAATGGAGAATTCTATTCAATTGATCCATTATTTATCTGTCATATGTAATTTTGTGATACAAAATGGTAAGCAAAATTTCGTTTGTCGTTATGGTTTATCGTATAAAATCCATGAATGTGTATGAACATGTGGTGTATGAATTATTAGACCGGAAGTTCTAATATGTGAAAAATATTCATGAAATTGTTTATGGAGGTTACATTCCCATAAAGCAATAATATTATTCTATTTGATTTGAGATGAAACACATGAGCGAACTCGAGTTTACCCAACTTAATGTATTTGGTGAAAGTTTTGTTGGTTGGAGAATGGATGTTAAGATCCATACGCTTAGTGAGCAGTTGAGAATGGTTGTTTTCGATGATAATTTATTAGGTAAAGCCCAGAAGGATGATACTATGTTTCTGATTAAGAGGTAATTGAATAAAGTCCTTCGTCTGGACTATTCATCGAACGAGGGTCCTCATAAAGAATGGGATACCCTGACTAGTCGTTTTGATTACCAAAAGACAATACACTTGCCGGAAGCAAGGAACAAATGAATTCATAAATGATTTGTATATGAATCTTAAAATCCGAATAGAGCTCAAAATCAAGACATAGATATATGTTCATATATGGTGGATCTAAGCATTGGTCGCGCACCTGAAGTGCGAGGAACGTTGGGGCTGTGGATGCAAATAATAATGCACCAGCATAGACTGAGTTGGCAGAGGTAAATGTTTTCAATGTATAGCCCGTCACTCAGCTTTCATACTTCGTCACATCTGACCAAATAACCCATATTGGGATATGATTGAACTGTTGATTTCGTGCATTATGTTTATTTTATTACTCGGATTTATTAGTTTATTGAATTTCAATCATCTTACTTCATATGCTCATGTTATGAACTATATTCGTATTTTGATTATGTTTGGTTCATGCTTTGGATCATATATTTATGTCACTGTATGTTCTAAGTTAATTATGATGTTATTCAGTGGTGTTTGCTTGATGAATTTATTTAGTACCTGAATTACTGAATATATGTGATTAAATTTATATAACTCTCTAGACATGACATGTTGGGGTAAATGTTTGGTAGATAGTGCGGCAACACATACTATCTTGAGAGATAAGTTGTACTTTATTAATTTCATGTCTATTTGTAACAGACCTCTTTGATAACTAAATGAGGCACATGTGGTTTTGATAGATGGTTATGGTAATGTCCACATTATGTATCTCATGGCACAGTTTTGCCCATTGAAGTATCTCATTTTTTTCTCCACGTTCCAGTAGAACGTTGTTAAACTTTAAAGATATTTGAGCTAATGGTTATTTTGTTGAAACCATTGAAGACAAGAAATTGAGTATATGTGCATCATCTCTAACGTGTACGGCCAGAAGCATACATTGGGAAAATCAGAGGAATTTTCGACACGATTATGTAGAACCACAATTTGTATGCCAGAAGCATAAGTTGTCGATTGCTCAAAATCAAGTAATTTGATTATATGTCAGGATACGCACATACATGTAATGATTCAATTCCTTTCTTGGAGGTAATCCAAGAAGATATATGTGAAATATGTATCACCATTATAACTTAAATTTAGAACCTTAGACATGCGATCTCTTACCCGCTCAAATTGCGGACTATCACTTTGATGAGACTGTCATCCCGCCGTTAGGGGGAGGAAAGAACGTCCACACTAACGTTCCTGGAGAACGGCGTGAAGTTGCGTGGGACGACCCCACCGTGTCTCATCAAGATCCCCTACATCAGAGAATTGCTACATAGAACAATAGATCATCCATACTAACGTTCCTGAAGAACGACGTGAAGTCGTGTGGGATGACAATATAGATGTGCAAGTAATATCCATAGTAACGTTCCCGAAGAACGGCGTGAAATCGTATGGGACGACTTAGAAATCTGCATAGAACATCCATACTAATGTTCCTAAAGAACAATATGAAGTCGTGTAGAATGAATAATGCCAGACTCATTCTCCGATTTGAAAAAGTGACGAGATTTCAAATAACCCAGTAACGACAGATGTTATAGAAGGATAAAATATGGGCAGGCCATCAATCCTGCTAACCAATCTTGCTTCCCTTCCTAGAAGAGGGGGAGAGCAATGGGATCAAAAGATTCTCATCTCCATAAGAGAATAATGCCCAACAATCGAATCCGGTTAGCACAATTACCAATGGGATCCCACCTGACCCATCTCATAAAATAGTTCTTGAATATGGATTCGTCTAGGAGACGAAGTCGGGGGACGCCTCGACATCAATATCCATTCTCGAGAATAGGAAAATCTCGATTAGTTATTCATGCAAATGAGATGTTGTATCAGGCTGAAATGATCATCGATGAAAAATTTCCTTACATTGTAGCTACTGAACTTTTTATTGAGTGATGATATAAAACCTCGATCAATTGATAAGTGTAAACAAAGGGATGATGGGCCGAAATGAAAAAAGAAAAAACAATCCAAGCTGAATTTGATTCCTTGATAAAATGAAGAGTGTAGAGACCAGTAGTTCATACAACTCCTTGAATTTCACCCATAGAATATAAGTGAGTGCTCACAAAGGAATGAAATGAGATCGGGAACTAGAAGTTTCATCTCATAGCTTAAACGAGATTGGGAGCCAGGAGACTCATCTCATAGCTCAAGGAATGAAATGAGATTGGGAACCAAAAGATTCATCTCATAGCTTAAACGAGATTGGGAGCCAGAAGACTCATCTCATAGCTCAATTAATGAAATGAGATTGGGAACTAGAAGATTCATCTCATAGCTTAAACTAGATTGGGAGCCAGAAGACTCATCTCATAGCTCGAACGATATTTGGAGCCAGATGTCATAGTACAATGATTTATGGACAAATGAGATTGGGAGCTCGAAGACTCGTCTCATAATTCAAGGATTTCCTCAACAACCTGAGATTGATTTTAATTAAGAGGTATACTCTCTCATGATGAATGATATTAAATACGTGGTCACAAAGTATCTAATCGGAATCTAGATACAAGTATTTATATGAAAGTTCCAGAAGGACTTCGATTTCCCGAAGCAATTAGTTCCAGATCACGGAACATAAACTCAGTTCGGCTGAGACGTTCACTTTAATTATGACTACAAATTAATATTCCAGAAGAATATATGACAATTGCCTAAGTGAACAATTGCTCGGAAGAGAATAGGTAAACAATAATTGGTTTTGATTGTTCCTATTACTAAAATTTATAGTAAGGACATGAACTTGATTGGGACTACTGAAGAAGTCATTTAAGAAAAACTCAATTGTTGAAAATTTGAGTTCAAGATCAAAGATCTAAAGAAGACTAATTTGTTGTCTCTACCGATTTCAAATTTATCATGTCAATTAGATTTTTGTCCATCAATCGAATTACATCGAGAAGATGTTATGGATAAAGATAAACTATCGAGTAACACCTATGGGAGTTGGAAAGTGGAATAGGTTAATGATTCATTTCGTCCCATGGAGAAGGACGAGGAAGTGTTAGCACCAGAAGTGCCATATGTAAATGCAATATATGCATTAATATGCTTAACTTCATGTACTCGATATGATATAGCTTTTTCGGTAAATTTATTAGATGGACTTATCTCACCTTACAGACACGCTCTATGCATCAATGAATGAGGCAAAACTTGTGGTTTATATTGGCATTGACTAGAAGTCATATCCACACAAAGCTCGTTCCCAATCCATGGTTTAGTATTGGGAAAATAGCTATGTCTTGGGGTTCTATGAAATGTACCTTAGTTGTCACTAGATCAAATCATGCATGATGTTTGCTTCACGAGATAGTGAGTGAATGCACATGGCCTGAAGCCATGATTAGGCATGTTCGAGATTCCTGTGAATTGACTAACATAGAAGATCCTACGGTATTGTATTTTACTGTAATACAGTATGCATTGAGCAAATGAAGATGGGCTTCATTAGAGTGACAACTCCATGTACATAGTTTTGAAGTTTTCTTCAGTCAGCAACAACAATAGCCTAAACAAATAATGATCCCGCAGATCAAAATTTGAGATAACTGCTCCAACTTTAAGAATAATTTTTGCCTAAAGTCAACTTTTGAAAACATGTTAAGGCTATTGACTTGAGTAGATTATCCGAGCTCACTCCCCTGTACATATCAGGGGGAGTTAACTTGAGGGGGAGTACCGTGTAGGTACTCAGTATCCAGAAGATACCCAGGTTCCCTGTTGTACTCTTTTTCCTTTGTGCGAGGTTTATTTTTCCTACGGGGTTTTTGTTACTTGCCAAGGTTTTAACGAGGCAACACATGCTGATTGGAAAGATTGTGCGTTGTACTCTTTTTCCTAACCAAGGTTTTTTTCCCCACTGGGTTTTTATTACTCGGAGGTTTTAAGGAGGCAACATGAAAAGCACAGTAGTGCACAATATGGAAATATGGGTCTTCCTATCCTAACACGTGAGAGGTTGTAACCTCCATTCCACTATAGATTCTCAACTTCCCACTACCCCATTATCCCCACACATTGTAGTGGTTGTAACTCCTATGTAACTTCCGGTGGATTACACCTATATAAATGAGAATCTCCCATCCCCTAAACACCCACAATTTTCTCTCTACGGATTGTTGTTCTTGCATTCTCTCTTTCTTTCTTTGTCTTGTAATTTACATTCTTATGTATTTCCACAAACACAAACCAAAGAGCTAGATAAATAAGTTATTTTACAACAGAAATAATATTAGAATGTAAGCAATGACAAAATTATTTTGACGAGTCGACCCAAAAAATAATAGGATTAACCAAACATCAAACTAAATCTTACTATTTAGATAGACGGTCTTGGTTAATATCTCCAACCAAACGGGGCCTTAGTGGATAATTTCAGCTACTAAATAGTCTCGTATATGATATGATTCAACCATGCATCGAAGTTAATGCCGCACTAAACAAAGTAAAAACTCACATTATGTATGTTGATAAGATGGGGGT
Source organism: Erythranthe guttata (assembly GCF_056151865.1). NCBI lineage: Eukaryota > Viridiplantae > Streptophyta > Magnoliopsida > Lamiales > Phrymaceae > Erythranthe > Erythranthe guttata. The sequence goes on along the minus strand of NC_142536.1, from coordinate 13,889,133 downwards.
GCCTAGAGAGATGATTCAGTCATTCTCTATATAGAGGTTTGACGCATTGGGGCTTCGAGTTACAAAACACCCACATTTGTGTACGCTTCAGTGGATGAAAGATGATGCGTTATGCAATGTGGTAAATCTGCATGTTAACCACATTGCAGTATGATAGTAAAGTGAAGCCCCCAGGATCGATGAGCATATATACATTTGAGACGAATGGTGGACTTGTTACACTAGCGTCTTTTATCTTGGCTCAACCATACGATGATCAAGATCGCACTTGGAGGGATGTCATTGAGTTTGAGAGATGTATTAGTTTGCTGCCAAAGAGAGGGGTCGATCATGAGATTATTTTATTTATACCCATTTTGATATTGACCCGGATTCGATAACGAATCCTTTCAACGAGGGGGAGTATGATACGATCCTGACAAGCTCCAAGATGAAGAATTGGAAGAAACGAAAGCGCATGAATTTAATGAAGTTGTTCCGCATTTGAAATGACGCAAGTCAGCGCATGTGAGTTTCTTGAAGATTCTATGGTGTGGAATTGGAAGAAAAGAGAATTCATGGGACTTGCCGAATTTCATGCATCCGAAAATTCTCGCCTATTTACGACAGTTTTGTCATTCGGGTCATAAATCTCTTATCTTATGCTTGATTGCTCACCAGCTTAAATATCTACAACGTTTCTGTTTTGATCGAAGAGAGATTCAGAGTAGAAGATAATAGAAATGGAGGTTGAACGTTGTTGTACATGCACATCCAAATGTCTACTCGAGTTATGAAGAGTGCTCGTGTCGTCGACTTGAAGTTTAAGTTACTTAATTTAGTTTTGAACTTTTTTATTTTAAAATTTATTATGTATTTATTATTCTAGAGTTCTTTATGGTTATAATTTGTTTATTTATTAGTTTATTTATTATAGTTTAGGTAGGAGTCATTTTCCTTGTGAAAAATGAGTCTTTTAGCACTTATAAATAGGTTGCCAGTATGGCATTTTTTATGGACATCTTTAAGCATTGATTTGAGAGATTAAAATTATCATTCGTTGTTCTTCAACAACTCTTCGGTGTATTTTGCGAGTGGATTCTTGTGAATTATTCTTAGCGATATAGTATTGATTTCTGATTCATAATAATCACGAGGTCAATATTTTCACCTTTATACTATTGGTTTTTAGCTCTCTATAGCTACGGGGTCAATATTCCGAATTCCGCCAATTAAATCCTTTTTTTGGACGTTTTGTTCTTGCGTCCACGTAAGATATTTAGGTCTAACAAGTCCTACAAGGTTCGTATCAGTATACATTGAAATATTACAAAATGTGAAGTGTGAAGGAATATAGTCTATTGAGGAAATTTATTTGTCGAAATATCCAATTTTAGTATGTGCTATTGCATTGATCTGCTCCACCATCTCTGAAATATTTCTGGATATCTCAATATTAATTCAAAAGAATGGTGAGAATCAATGTAGGAATGGCCGAGTTTGAACCAAAAAAATGGAGCTTGTCTCAGCCGGAATGGAATGGAACGGCTTCGGTGCAGATGCAATACAGTTTTTGTATTGATTAATAACAAAGTTTGTACTGAGAATTGAATGTATCTTATAATAATGTCAACTTGAAAAGAAGTATAGAGCAACTGCAATTAGGGGTGTTCATATATCTGCCAAACCTTACCCGCCCGCCCGACCCACTCGAACCCGCCCGTAACCCGCTTGTTTTGATTTTTTAATTAAATAGCAGTTTAATTTTTTTACACCCGCATTAATAGGGTCGGTTCTCGGGTTTCATTTAAAAAAACCCGACCCGCCCGTAAATATATATGTCACAGCCAAATCTAGAGTTTAGAGTTTCAACTTCTTCTAAGGAGCTGTTTCTTCTCATTTCCCTTGCCCACATTTCTTGACTCCCAAAATATGATCCGATGTATTCTCCCTATTTTCTAATCCTGTAGTTTCAATATATACTTTTCTAATCCTTATCTTCAATTGAAGAACCCATGTCGTCAAAGAATGTTGGTTTCTCGCACAAAGAGTTGTCAATCCAACAATCAAATTCGGGATTTTGGTATCGTCATCGCCGTGTACTCCACCGGTTTACCGTAGCAGAGGCTGAGAAAGGCCTCTATTAATTGATAGATGATTGGTCAGTAAATTAGATATTTGATTCCATAGTCATAATCCTTTTTTTTTCTTGTTCTTATATTGCATTTTTCAGATGTTTTAGATTTTGCAACCCGCCCGACCTGATAAACCCAAAAAAATCTGAACCGTGTGGTTAATTTGTATATCTTAGCAGTTGCGGTTTGTCAAATTATTAACCCGTCTATGTCGGATCGGGTTAATTTTTTGTCCAAGCCCGCCCAAACCCGCCCGTGGTCACTCCTAACTGCAATAATTTTGTACATTGTTCTTTTGCATTATCTTTGCATCTCTCCATCTTTGTTTGTCTTCATTAATAGAAGAATTTTGGTCACATATACCCAATGATTATCAAAGAGAAAATCTTGAACACTTTGAACTACCTCAGACATCCACGTGCTAATATTGCATGTAATAATTTTATTATGTTAATGCAAGATTGTCATAATAATTATTTTTGAAGTTGTAGCTATGCTACTTTGCTTGTTGGTATTAAAATATATTTGAAATAATTTCTATTTTTTTACATTTTTCTTCAAATTTGTCTGTTCCGGGTGCGACAAAGCCACAATGTTATAATAGAACTGGAACAACGGTGTTCTGTGACTTTTTGACAAACCATGGTCACATTTATTTATTTCATGTCTTTTTTACATTTATTCAAGCAGTATTGTGTTTTCCTACATATATGGTCTTGCCTTGGACAACATTCAAAGTCAATTGATTACAGTCTCGTGAGATTGGGTGGATTTTTTTTTTTTATTTTTTTTCCCTCTTAAAAAAAATTCAGAGTTTTTCTTCAATTGTTCAACATAAATTACAACTAAACGACTATTCATAATCACAAAGTTAAATTGTTCAACGCAGCGGAATCATTTTTCTTCTCCATTTAACATTTATTGAGTAATGTACAAAATGTACCCATGTGTGATCCTTATCCGTAAAGAAGCCCGTGATAAAACTAGCAAAAACTCTCATATGTAAAAGTCAAAGGCAAAAAAACCCCTTGGAGCAGAACGTGTGTCCCACTCGCTGCTTGTATGATTTTTTGTTCATTTTTGCTTATTGCTTATGAAATGACAGAATTGCCCCCAACCCACCACCATCATCATCGTCTCTCTTCACTCCCCTTTCCGTCACATCCCACCGGAAATTCCTCATAGAGTCATAAAGCTTTTATGATAACTTGACTTCTCCATGGATTTACCAGAACGGAGCTCCTTCGTCGACGAAGAAATATCAGCGCTTCATGTGCTGTTGCGTTGTAATATTTAGATCCAGTACGTACTTTGATTATCTGGGAATAGTAAATCATCTTTTAATGTTTGTGATTGGTGATTTGTGTGCTTCTGGGTGGGATGTCATCGCGATTTGCGAAGAAGAAGACCGGTTTTATTGAATTTTTGGGAAAATTGCAGTTCAATCCCCTAATCTAAGTTTTACAAGTTTAGTAAAATTGAAAATTTGCCCCATATTTTATGGAGCTAATTGCATATAAGCCCCTGTGAAATTTCGAATGGCCGAAAAAGTCCCTATGTTATAAAAATTAGCACAGACCCCCTTATATTGTTTTTAAACAAAGCACATCGCCCCTAATATTAAAAAAAGCAGTTGACTTACATAAAATGACTAATTTACCCTAGTGAATTTATCTACTATAAACAAAATTCAGAAAAAAAAAAAAAACAAAAAACAAAACAAAACAAAAAAGAAAGAGAAAGAAACCAACCCTCATTAGAAGAGTTGGTACCTAGCCTTTACCAATAGGGTAATGGTCTAGGGTTCGAGTCCCCCTCCCCTACTTCCCCTTGTAATTGACTTGAATTTACTCAAAAAAAAAAAAAAAAAAAAAAAAAAAAAAGAAAGAAAAATATATAATATTCTTCTTCCCCGTCAAAACACCCCCGCAACTCCCAAACCCACCGCCGTCGCCAGATTCCACCTCACACCTCCCGAATCTCAGCCATTTTGTCCTACGGCCTCATCACCGCCTAGCCTGTTGGCGAAATATTCGCCTCCGCTATCAGCCAACGACCGCCACCTGCCAAAGACCACCTTCCATTAGCCCTGCCCCTTCCACTACACAGGCACTCGCGGTCTAGGACTCGCGTCCACAGGATCCAACCCATGAGTCGAAGAACGAGATATAAGTGGTTGCAATGGTGAGAATCTTGCGAATCGAAGCAAAATGGATGAAGTTGAAGAGGGGGGAAGCTAATTGCAACAAAGTCTGGTATTTTTGGTGTGTGTGTGTGTGTGTGTTTTGTATTTTTATTTTTCACGATTTCTCCATTTCGCAAACTAAATCATGGACAACCAAATTATCGTGGGTGCATTGTAGGGATTCTCTGCTTCTCAATTTTGGAATGGTGAGACTTTTGATATTGTTGGATAGTGAGAAAGAGGGCCTTTCTAAAAATTTTTTTTTTTTTTTTTGAGTAATCCTTTCTGAAAATATTAGGGACTGGGTTAAAAAACATGAAAACTTTCATTTTGGGCTTTTAATTTTGGGGTGAATTTGTAAATTTGCGGAATATATTTTTAAATGATATTTTGGCCTTTTCTGGTCCAAAAACAAATGCCCAATCGTACAAACCGCGAGTGTATCTCACGTCGAGCTCAGAAGGTCTTTATTGCCTTTGACTAATTTTCACAGGGGGGTTTGTGCTAATTTATAACATGAGGGTTTTTTCAGCAATTCAAGATTACACAGGGGTGGTTTTTGCAAAAAACCCATATTTTAAGTTATCTGAACTTCTATTTTATTGAAGGGTATTGTAACAGCAAATTCTTATCTGCGATTTAAACAAATAAGAAATACGTGCACAAAGATAATTTATTAAATTAAAATAAAATATTGCGGGATACAAACTCTAATTAATCATTTGATTCTTCTCACAATTAATAAATTAATAAACGGTTGCGGCTATATGCAATACTCATTCCACTTATGCAAGACCAAATTAAAGAAATATTCCAAAAGATTCTATTTTATTAAGATGGAATGACAAGTATGCCCATAAATTAAATTGGCTTTTTTTTCTCATGTAAGACCAAATACAAATAATGAGAAAAAAACAAAAATCGACACCAAGGTGTCGAAAAACTATGCTACAAATCGACACTTAAGCGTCGAATTTCATAGGTAAAAATCGACATTGACATGTCGAATTTATAGCACAAATTCAAATGTCGAATTTTATACCTCAAAATCGACATCTAAATGTCGAATTTTATACCTCAAAATCGACATCTAAATGTCGATTTTTACATGTAAAATTCGACCTGTACATGTCGAATTCGTTTGCGCGGGATTTTTTTTGGAAAATCGATATTCTAGCTAAAAAAACCCATAAATGCATACATTCTTGGGTTCTTCCATCGTAGAATCTTCTATTTTGACGTCTTCTGACTCCATACTTGCCATCTTTGTAAGATTTGTTGAGTTTTGATGATTTTGAATTTCTAGGTTTTGTGGGTTAATGGAGGATGAAGGAGAAAGGTCTTGTGGGTTTTGGAAGATGGAGAAGATGAGAGTTGGTCTTGTGGTTTTGTGGTCTTGTGATAGGGTTTTTTGTGTTTTTGAATTTTTGGTCTTGCATATTTGGAATTTTTTTATTTTTTTAATAAATAAGGGTATTATAGTATTTATACATTGAAAATTTTAATTTGGTCTTGCACAAGTAGAATTAGTCTTGCATATAGCCGCAGCCTTAATAGACTACGTGAAACCCAATTACCAAAATCACAATTAAATGTCCGGTTCAGTTTAGTACAATTGCTTATTGAGTACGGTACTAATAAAACATCTTGAAGAATTAAAAATTGCTTAATTCCTCTTGGCATCCTTGAAATGTAGAATGTTGGCACTTTGCACCTTTTAAAAAAAATAATAGCATTCTGTACCCCAAAACCAATAAATCACTCACAATGCATCTTGAATTGATGAATATTTAAAAATTAATTAGGGAAATTTTATTTCTATTGGTCTTTTCTTTTTCTTTTTCTTTATTCTAGGGTGTAAAATAATAAATTTAATTGTTATTTTCTTCTACATCCAATCTCATTCGAGCGTGAAAAGTATTGCGAAAAAAAAAAATTAACTGAATTACTGAAAAGAAAAACTATTTTTTCATAAAAAAAACTCACTCAATTATGCGATTCATGAATCTTTTATTGTATTTGGTGAAAATAATTCATAGAAATCTTTGTAAGAAATAATTTTCAAATAACTTAATAACAAAATAGCTGATAGATGTTTTTCTTTTTTGTAAAATATTTTTATGTGATAGAAATTATAATTTTTAAGTTTGTTGATGAGATATATTTTTAATATTTGTACTTTATAGTTTCAAAATGATTGATTGATATAAAAAAAATATTTGATATTTAGCATTCTAAAAAAATCTCAGTAAAAATATTAAATTATTTTCACTAACTTTAAAAATTCATTCGGGGTGCATTATATGCATGATTTATAGCGTTTCGATGGTGCAAAGTGCTATTAATTCTTTTCTATGATGTTAAGTTCCAAAACGTTATATTTCAAGAGTGCAAAGTAGAATTAAACCATTAAAATTTATGATTTTACACTACCAAACATGTCAAGTAATTACATAAGTAACTTGGTTTATAATAATTAATGAATATGTTTGGTGTCAGTGGCGAACCCAAGATTTTATAACTAGAGGGCCGAATATACACTAAAATATTTAAACTTAGATGATTCGGGAGTAGCGCCCCTGAAAAAAAAAAAAAAAAAAGAAAGAAAGAATAGGGATTTTTTTTACAAAACCAAAAGATAGGAAAAGATTTTTTTTTAGAACCTTTTTTTTCATTAATTCAGACTTTGAATGAACTAAATAAATATATAGATATAATTTAGTGGACTTTTCTTTCAATTAAGGATGGGCTTGAGTAGATTCATTTATTATTTTTCTATGTTTTCTTCAACTACAAAATACTAATTAATTTTACTTTTTATATAAAAGTAAATTGTTTAATATTATTCTTCTAAAAGAAATGTTAAAAAATATAGAAGCACAATAAAAATTCAATAAATTATATATATATATATATATATATATATATATATATATATATATATATATACTAGTAAAAAAAATTAAAATTTTAGGGGGGCATGGCCGCGTTTGGCCCTACACCGGCTTGCTTCCCCACTGCATGGTGTACTCTAAAGTAAAATTAAATTAAAAGACAAATTGTTCTTTTAATTAAGACTACAGTATTAACTTTTTGATGCTTAATTTGTAAGAAATCTTGGGCAAGGTGGGTGATTTGTTCGACCCTACACCCGGTGATAAACACCGGGTGGATCTTCTGCCGTCATGTGTCTATTTTTTGTATTTTATAATATATTCTTCCCTAGGATTTACTTTTAGGGGTTTTAGAAAAATAAAAAAAGGGACATGTGGCAACAGAAGACCCACCCGGTGTTTATCACCGGATGTAGGGTCGAAGGAACCCAAGGTGGGTTTATATAGTTGACCATAATAACCACAAATATAATCAGTCAATGCATACTTTCAACCACTCAAATACTACCTCAGATCGCCTCCCAGTGCTCCGCAATTTTTTCTTTCTTCATTTTGTTTAGCTAATAATTAAGCTTCCATTTCAGGTGATTTAATTTCCCTTTTTAGTGTTTTATTAATATGTATTTTGCTATACAAATATACAATTCTTTGTTAAAAAAAGAATTGTTATAATATTTTATCTTTCTTGTAATTGACTGCTTTGCCGTTTGTGTAGTTATGCAGTTACAGATCTGAAGCCATAAAGGATTTAATTTAACAAACTTCAGGTGAATCAAATTTCTCTCCCTTTCGTGACTCAACTCGAAAGTCGTACTTAATATTTGCGAAAATTCCCAGTATTTATTCTTTCGAGCTAACAACACAGACCTCCCTGTGCTGTTTCTAATAGCTCAAAAACTCCTTGTGTTAGAAAAATTAGCAAGAAGCTCCTCAGGTTGTAATTTTTTTAGAAAACATCGGTCCTTATTTTTAAATTTATTGTTGACTAATCTGATTTTTTCATGGCCTAAAGTATGTAGTATGGACGTGTACAAATAATTTTAATTTACATGATCAATTCAAAACTTTTAAAAATTTCACCTAAAAAAACATATTTTTTCTGTATTACTGTACCAAAACTCTACCACAAAATGGAATGACCATATGTAGGGCTGGTCCGACGTATTTGGGAGGGATAATATAAGTTGTATGATTAATAATATGGGAGTTTGGGAGCAAACCCCATTTTTTTTTTTTTTGGCATATTATGCTTAATGACATAATATAAATAAATTATTTGTTAATAAAAACCGTAGAAGATTGAAAATGTTAATGTATATCTAGATAAAAAAAGGGGTTTTTGACACTTTGCACCTCTGAATTACACTCTTTTGGCATTCTACGGCCTTAAATTACAAAATTAGCAGAATGCACCCTTTAAACATAAATTGTTTGGCACTTTGCACCTCAAATTACTTTTGGCTTAGAAAAATTACCTGCAACTTGCTGAAAACCTGGAGGATGGGCAAATTTCTAATTCTCTAATTATCTATCTTCTTCCCCCAATTCTTAATCGTCGTTCCACCATTTTTATCTTTCGTCATTTTAATCAAAAAAATCATAAATTCTTCTTAGCCATTTCTATTTGCCTTAATATGTAAATTATGAACTAAAACTCAAGAATGGCCGGAATATATAGACAAGAGTTCGATACCACACCTTCAGAAGATCAAGTTTTATTCCATGGTAATGCTATTTTTTAATCATTTTTTAGATCCAGATTATTCAATGGGAGCACAAAATTCCTCCCATCATGAAACTAATAGGCACCAGCTCTCTGCCATCAAATAAACATCCCAATAGCCTTATTTTGTCATTTTACTATTTAAAAAAAAAAGTGATTTGCCATTATTGTTTAGTGTTTATATAGATTTACCACTCAAAGAAATGGCTAGAAATTAAAGATATTAAGAATTTTTTATTAAAGGAACGAAAAATAAAAATGGTGGAAGGGTGATTAACAATTGAGAGAAGAGGATAGATAACAAGAATATGCTCATCTTTCAGGTTACCCAGCAAGTTTTAGGTAAGTTTTCTAAGCCAAAAGTGATTTGGGGTGCAAAGTGCCAAACAGTCTATGTTTAAAGGGTGCATTCTGCTAATTTTGTAATTTAAGAATGCAAAGTGCCAAAATGGTTAATTCAAGGGTGCGAAGTGGCAAAACTCATTAAAAAGACTATGTAAAGCAACATTTTAGAGAAGTACTATGGAATAATTTTTGTTTGAATAAAAAAGAATATTAAATCTTATATCTGTTTTTAAACTGTTTTTTTAAATTAATAATAGAAGAATAAACTTTTTTTAACAATAACACAATAATTGTTTTGCACATAAAAAATAATATATATATATATATATATATATATATACGTGAAAAATTGGTCGTGTGGGTCCTGCTCGCCCCACCCCATGATCGGGCCTGACCGTATATGTTGACTATAACCATACATCGATTAGCCTTTCATTACTCACTCTATAAGAAAATGTCTTGTTAATCTAATTTCACTATAGACTATCTGAGTTCTCCATTTTAGGTATTACTTAATTCCTTTTAGTATCTTATTTTGTTGCAGTAATCTTTTACCTTTTTTGAGTGGTTTTTCCTTCCTTTTTTTTTCTTCTTGTTTTCATTTTTTCCATTTTTTTTAGAAGAATTTTGTTGCAATGACGTTTTGTGCAGGGAATTATAAGAGTGGTTAAAAATGGACAAGTTGGTAGAATATGGAATAGACAGAGTACGGGACAGGTTGAACTTCCACTCCACTTTTGAAACTCTGCAAAGAAACTTAAAGACATTGAGCGATCGAGAATTTGATGTCACGAACCAAGTGAAGAATGCCGAGCTTTCCGGTAAGAAGAAAAGAAAAAGAGAAGTTGAGAATTGGTTAATAAATGTAAAAATGATAGAAGACGAGTTTCTTGAATTGGAGAATCAAGTACAATCACAAGGATATTTTAGTAGGGTCCGAACTGGAGATCGGGAAGCAAAACTCAATCAAAGAGTAGTTGAGCTTCTTGACCGGAGTCAGAATTTCGGCGAGCTTCTACTTGATGTAGTTGATGGGAAAAGAGGGCAGGAGTTGCTTACCAAGAGGCTGATTGGCAAAGCATTTGAGAAAAACGTCGAAATAATTTGGGAACGTTTGGTAAATGATGAAGTGAAGAGCATTGGGGTTTATGGTATGGGTGGTGTCGAGAAGACGACTTTGACAAAGCACATCCATAACAAACTTGTGAGAGAAATGCAAGACAGTGTTGTTTGGGTTACAGTGTCTCATGTTAGGAACATAAACAAGTTGCAAGACGAAATAGCTCGTTCTTTAGATATACTTCTTTCAGATGAGGATAGCGAAGACAAGAGAGCGTCGAGTTTGTATGGAGCGTTGTCTCAAAGAAGGAACTTTTTTATGATATTAGATGATGTATGGGGAAATATTGATTTGGAAAAGTTGGGAGATCCACTTGGTGTGGAGGGTGGTAGATTGATGATAACAACTCGTTCGTTGTAAGTTTGTCGGCGCATTGGTTGCAGAGAAGTGATTGAAGTAAAAATTCTGAGTGAGGATGAAGCGTGGGAGCTATTTAGAGAAACTCTTGGACAAGAGACGACACTTAGTCATCCAATACAACATGTTGCCAAGTCTATGGCGGAAGTGTGTGACGGTTTGCCGTTAGGGATCATCACCGTAGCTGGTGGCATGAGGGGCGAGACCGATGTTCGTGTGTGGAGAGATGCATTGGTCGAATTAAAGGAATCTGTTATGGGGCAACATGAGATGGAAGATAAGGTTTTCAAAGTACTTAAATACAGTTTCGATAGATTGGATCCAGATCATATAAGGCAAGGAAGAAGCACTTGGTACACAGAGTTACAACTATGTTTCCTGTATTGTTCTTTGTATCCAGAAGACTATAGGATCCAAAGAAAAGAACTAATCGGAAGGTTCATCTTAGAGGAGTTAGTGGGTCAAAGAAAGCGCGTGAAGGAGCAAGTTGACAAGGGTCATTCGATACTTAATAAATTAGTGAACGTCTGCTTGCTGGAAAGGACCCGTGATTACGAAGATGAAGATTGCGTGAAAATGCATGATCTAGTAAGAGCTATGGCGTTGAGGATTACCGAAGGTAAGAGTATGGTGAAAGTTGGGTACAAATCATTGAAAAGAATTCCAAATGAAAGAAAATGGACAAATGATCTTGACAAGGTGTCCTTGATGAGAAATAACATAGTGGAAATTCCAGATGGTATATCTCCAAATTGCCCTTACGTGTCTACATTGCGTTTGGATTGGAATCAAAACTTGCACGTCATTCCAGAATCATTCTTTTTGCGAATGGACAACCTGAGCACTCTCGATTTGTCCCATACCGGTATTAATGAGTTGCCAAATTCTTTGTCCGACTTGGAGACTTTGAAGGCCTTGATCCTCGAAGGTTGTTCAAATCTTGTGAACGTGCCGTACTTGGGAAAGATGAAAGCACTAAAGCAATTGGACCTCTCATGGACAAGGATAAGGGAATTGCCTCCAGGAGTCGAGAAACTCGTCAATCTCAAATGGTTGTTAATGGGGGGAACATTTGAAATGGAGATTTTACCAAAATGTATCTTACTCAATTTTCCATATCTTCAGCGTCTCCATATTCCGGATAAAATAGAAGCACCGTTAGATGAATTGGAGAGGTTGGATGAGCTGGAAGAGTTCAGTGGGCGAGTAAAGAGTAGGTGTGATTTTAATCGGTTTATTCAATCTCAACAAAGGAAGGAGGTTGGTGTTTTCTATTCCGTCTTCGTGGGAAAGCAAGCCGCCTATAAAACTACCAACGTAAAGTGGGTGGATTATACTAAAGTGATTTTGTACAAAAACGACCTTAAGAAAGAAGAAGAGAGAAGCATGACTATGTTGGCACGCGACATCCAACACCTAGAATTTGTGTGTTGTGAGGGCGTAAGCGGATGCTTAGTGGACGATTTTCCAATATTAGATAATCCCAAATCCATTCAAACATTGGAAATTAAATGGTGCGAAGGAATAGAGTGCATCACGAGAAACCATGAGCACGTAAGAGGTCATGTTGTTCCCTCGCAGGCAATATTTTCGTATCTTAAGAAGCTGAGCGTCGTAGGATGTAACAAGATGAAGAAGTTGGGAGTATCAGTGTCGCAACTCTCAAACCTTGAACAACTCTCTATTGAGAACTGTATCGAGATAGAGGAGATCTTCACAAGATCAAGTGAAAAGGAAGAAGAAGACGAAGAAGAAGGACGTATGAATAATATAGCGTCGTCTATCTTCAACGGTACATCTCATATATATCACTCTCTCCACAAACTAAAGAAGATATGGCTATATAAGCTACCAAAACTGAAGAGCATATGCAAGGCAACAATCAAGTGCATTAGCATTGAGGAAATTACTTTGAGGGGATGTCCATTATTAAACGAAGTGCCGTTGTATTTTCCTGTCGTGGACGATGGACAAACGTATTATTCTGCTCCACCATCTCTGAGAGAGATCAACATACTCCAAAGAGAGAAAGAATGGTGGGAATCAATGGTGTGGGAGCATCCCTCCCACACACTTCTCCTCCAACCCCTCCTTAGATTTCGGTAGTTCGTGTGTGCGACGACGAGCCATTTCATTACAAGTCTAGTGAATTGAGATTCATTTTTCTTTAATTTTTTGTATGCCATAAATTTTATGTAACTTGAGTATTTTTTTTTTTTTTGCCCTTATATTGCCAAAGAACCCCAATCCTTCAATCGATGAACACATTAATATTGTTTAGACATCCTGTTTATGCTTATAATAATTTTCTTCAAACACATAACTGTGACAAGTAAGGTTGATCCTGGTAAATTCTAGGGCAAATTTTCCTGCTCATTTGATGGTTAAATTTGTCACTTCATAAAAATTTATTATTGTACATATTTTGTTTAATAATTATTGTTTTATTTTATTCAATTATATCGAGGGTTCTGGCTGTCCTAACTTATGGCTTGTATTCGTCTATATATTTTCTCAAAAAACAAAAAATCAATAAACAAAATAAAAGCAACAAATCCGGCCGAAAAATAGGCTCCAAGATCTATACAAAAGCTCTGACTATGTTTGACCCATTTTCGAAAATAATAAACAAAAAAAAAATCATTCCGAAAATAATTATTTTGTAAAACAAACGTTAATTTCTTTTTCGTATTATTATTCAACTTTTTTCAAATTATTCACCAATATATTTTCAAAAAAATTCGAAGGGACCAAAACTTAGATAATTTAATAAACAAAACGGACCATATTGAATATTCTTCAATATATTTTTGCAAATTTTTTTTTTAATATTCTAGTGGGATGGACCCGGGTGGACCCGCCTCCCACAGGTCAGTTTCGAATCTCCTCAAAGTCGAACCCGGACCCGCCTCCCCACGGGTCGATTTCGGGTCCCCTAATAGTCAGACCCGAACCCGGACCCGACCCCATTCGTGGCCGGCTTATACCTACTGCCAATATATCTTATTGGAGATTAGGAATAAATTTTATTAAATGAGAGTAATTGTAAATATTTTTATTAGGGTTGTGCGTTGGTCGGTTTGGTTAAAAATCACTCATAAGACCAACTCAATCCAACCCATCCAACCAAATTTGGCCAATATTGGAAATCGTTATCGACCCAATTTATATGGGTTGGGTGATGGTTGTAAACCAATTTAGTCGGTCGATTGATGGTTTGGTTGATTGGTTATTCATCTAAATATTTTTCATATTTTATTAGTTGTTATTGAAAGAATTTATGGTCCCGAATTCGTATTATACAGAGATGTTATTTGAAATGTTGTGACACTTGAGACAACATGCAGCGGAAATATAAAGATTAAAAGACAGTACTCAGAATTAAAAATGTTCACAAGTAAAGACTTGTGAACTTGCCCTTTACAGGACGGAAAAATATATTAAAATCAGTATTCCAAGAATACAAACAGAAGAGGTGCGAAAACTTCTTCCTTATGAATGAATCTTTTTCAAGATCATTCTTACAATCAAATCTAGATACTAAAAGAAAAATATTAAAAATTCTAGATTTCAAAGATGTACTCGTGAGGAGTACGTAAAGAACTTATGAATGAATCACTATCTTGATCATTCTTACAACCAAGTCTAGAAACATATATACTAAACAATCTAGACTACAAAGAATGTACTTATGAGAAGTACGTAAAGAATGTACTCATAAGGAGTACGTAAAGATTGTACTCATGAGGAGTACAAACGACCGATTCTAAAACCACTCTAAAACACTCGTGAATATTCTTCAGCCCTCGGTTTTTATTTTGTAGAATCGATCATCTTCCTTGAGTATTGAAGTCGGTATTTATAGGCATTCCAAGTATCCACTCCTCAGCCCATGATCTGCAAGAAAACCAACTACAAGAGCACTCAAGAACATGGGTTAGTGGGTTAGTTGGGTAGTTAAAATAATATTCACAATTTAACCCACTAAGCACTACTTAGCCCACTAAGCCATATACTAAACCCACTAAGCACTACTTATTCCATAACTAAAATTTAGTTTAAAAAATAAGAAAGTTAAAAACACAATGTGGAAATAATCCACGTGTTTCAGTTATAAAACTATATCTTTTATAAATTAAATATAACTAGTTCAACAATATTCAAATAAAATTTTCAAAACATTACGGGCCATATATATTGCAATTAAACATAAATAGTTCAACAAATAATAATCGTCCAAAAATTTAGGCTATATGTCTTAAAATTAAAATAGTTCAAAATAGATAATTATGTTAGATTTATTGCTTTTAAGATTTTGGTCTATACTGAACAATTTAATAAATGTGAGATAAAATAGAAATTAAAAATATTAAACATTTTAAATAATATTAATAAATAATAAATTAATAAATAAAGTTGGTTGGCCGATATTACCCGACTAACCAACTTTATAGCATATTAGAAACCATTATCGACCCACCTATACATGGGCTGGTTGAGATTATCGACCCAACTTAAATGAGTCGGTTGATGGTTGATTATCCGTCACATATTATGGGTCGAAAATGGATTGGTTGGTGGTTAAAACCGATCCATGCACAATCCTAATTTTTATAGGTAAGTAATATTAGCTTTTTTATGTACCAACATTGTTTATTAGCTAAATATATTGGAAAATCTGCAATAACATGCAAGTGTTACTCAAATAAATATGCAACTTCCATGTATAACAGTACTATTAAGGATGTCTGTATGGGTATAGTTCAACTGGTTCCAGTGTGGTAAGTTGTAACAATGTTCTAGGATCGAATCCTGACAGCCACAATGGTGATTTTACCTCCGATGAGGGTTGGTTCCTTGTGGGCACCAGGTCCGAGTCCGCTACCATAACGGGCTGTTGAGTCACCATAATTTACATTCTTCTATCAAATAATTATCGGGCCAAGGGATGGAGGTCCTGGGACGAGTGATTTCGCCTTTTGGTACAAGTATTATACTATATACTACTATGAAGGAGTTAGAGAAATAGATTTTGTAATATCTTTGTCTCTCTGCATGCATTTATATATTTGTTCATGTTGAGTTGTTCTATTACATGTCATGTGATATTTATTAGCAACCCCGAACAGTTGGAGAGAGAAGGAGAAACGAGAATTTTGAACAGATAAGTGTTGAGATTTCTCACATTTCAGCCTCAATTATATGGAGAAAAGTTGAGAGACTTTGAAATTCAATTCTGAAAGTTCAAGAATTACGATCAAAGATGGATGGTAAATTTATAATCATATTCTCTTATTTGATGCAATATCAGTGTTCAAGGGTTTAATACTTTCAGTTAGTTATCTATTTCTATGTAATTATTTGTTAAAGTTGATCGAAACATAGTTTGTACCTGGTTAAATATTTTTTTGGTTTCAATCAATTGATGAGCTAACTAATATAGAAGATATTATTTTTGTAGGAACTATAAAATCATTTATTATTGCATTATAATTATTTATGTTAATATTTTGGCGGCGGTTATATGCAAGTCCTTTTTTTATTACTTCAAAATCACATAAAAGAGTTTATTAGTTCAAGCCCGTAAATTAATCTAATTTTATTTCATCAAGACCAAAGATGACAAATATACCCTTGTCCACAAATAATACTCAAATACAAATAAATTCTATTTTTAATTTGTTCAAGACCAAAATTAAAAAAAAAAAAAACAAAAAAAAAGTATCACGATTGCTGCCGCCAGACCGCCGCGACGCCGACCGGCGAGTTCTTTTTACTAAATTTTTGTTTGTAAATTCGAAAACATTAATCGAGCATCGATGTCCTTTTTACTAAATTTTTATTTGTAAATTCGAAAACATTAATCGAACATCGATTCTTGATAAATATGTATGAACAAACATTAATCTATGCTTATTTCTTGTTGGGTGGCAATGATTTGGCCGATTTTGGAAAAAAAATTGAGATTGAAATTGGTTTTTTTTTTCGTTGGTTTCCCAAATTGGTTTTCCCAAACCGATTTTGTATACGAAAATCGGCGTTATAATGCCGATTTTTGTTAACCAAATCGGCGACACAACGTCGACTTTACAAGTCAAAATCGGCGTTATAATGTCGATTATTGAGTACAAAATCGGTTTTCGGATACCGATATTTTTCGGATTTTTTTTAAATAATAAATTATATATTTGGTTAATCGATATTTTTTAAATATTTGAAACGAAAATGTTTATCACCATTCGGTGGCGTCTACCAATTCCTTTAACCCAACCGAGTAGAGCTTTCCGTGTCTCAAATATTTATTCGTTAGATAATTCATTTGAATAGTCTTCTATCAATCCCCTAGGTTGTTGCACGAAAGTATGAGAAAACGGTCTTAAAAAAACACAGATAGTAAAATCGGTACTTAAAAATCGATATTTGTAGTACAAGTCGGCATGACAATACCGATAATACAAAAATAAATCGGTGTTGTCATGCCGATTTTTACTACAAAAATCAGTTTTTAAGTACCGATTTTTATTAAAATAATCGGAATGTGGTTACCGACTTTAGTAACAAAAATTGGTATTTGCAGACCGATTTTTTGTATCGTCGAATTTTTTTCCCAACAAAAAAAAAACGACCCAAAAGCAAAAATAAACGGTTAAAACATACTTCATTGTGTTCTCCACCCTCGTAAAACTACCATATCATTGTTTCTGGTTCCATCGTGAATGTTTGGTATGTATTTGATAATTTTGGTGTGTAAGATTTCTTGGTGGGTTTGTGAAGAAGAACGAGAAGAAGGAGGAGGATATTTTTAAGTCGTGAAATAAGGAAGAGAGGTTTCTGGATTTATGTATTTTATTTGGTCTTGCACAAAGGAAATGCTTTTTTTTTTTTTAATTTTTTAATGTTTTGTGTTTTTTATTTGATTTTAAATTTCATTAAGGATAAATTAGTATTTTTATATTGGAGGTCTTGAACTAATAAAAAAATGGGCTTGCATATAACCGCCGCCTAATATTTTATGTTAGATATATCTTATATAGAGAAAGAAACGCTGGTTAATCCTAACAAACTCTAATGGTATTTCTGTAATTATTTATTTTTAATATTTTTTTTACTAATTTTCTAACTATATTTTCAGCAATTATTAAAATTGACACTGAACCGTGAAGAATCATTCCGGCTTCAATCTCATATTTTTCACCAATATATCTCAAATATTACGAAATAAAGATAGAAATTCGATTTGTTAAAATGATCATTTTTTTCGCTTTTAAAATATGATCCCGTGCATCGCACGGGAAAAAAATCATTGATTATAAACTATACATATTATAGTTTTAGGGTGCAGATGTCTGCAATGTATTTTTGTTCAGTATTAAAAAAAGAAAACATACATTTTTTGATAAATTCTATCTCAAATAGAGAAGAAATTAAAATAAATACATTAAAATCAGATGAAAGTTTATATGTTTGAAGCCACATATATAGTATTGTTAATATTTTGAAAAATGGTAAATATTTATTATTAGATACCACTTCATCGTTCTTCGCCCTGCTGTGGTCTCTATTATTTTCCTATGATCTATTCATATCAATCAATTATAAATACATTTTAAGATCCACTCTTATTTCAGGATAAATTTTCTCAACACAGAGCGTCGATTACTTAACTCAAATTCATATGACATCGATCTCTCTTCCGAAGAAATGCATGTTTCTTCCACATCAAGAGTTTCACTATTCAACTATGTAATTGTATATGTCCACTAAACATGAGGTCATGTTAAATTCAACTTGCTTAATAAAAGGTACATTTTGCACAAGCAGAACAATTACTAACCAAAATACCATGTTTATAGATAAGTTTTGAGTAAGTTTTGAGTTTCCTGTGAAGACATATTCATTTCTGAATAAATTGAAATTTATTTTGTTTTAATTTTTGAATAGATAAGATATTTTTAAGTTTTTTTTTTTTTGAGAAGATATTCAAAATTTCCGGAAAACCTTTATGTTGCAAAAATCTTAATTTTAAAATTAAAAGTCTTTTTTATTAGGGTTAATATTTGAGACACCTCTCAAACCAAACCTAATTAGATGTAAGACACAATCTTATATACAGTGGCGAATCCAGGTTTTACGTCAAGGGTGTGCGAAATTCAATAAAAAAAATATAAACATGCAAAAAAACAAATATACAAGACAATAAAAATGTACATCTCTTACATACAATTATAAAGTTTTTAGAATATCTTTCGGCGTGGTCCCATTTCTTGAAAAAAAATCATCACCTCATCAATACTAACGCCGTTCAATATATCTTTTCAATGTACGACACCAAAACATCATTCAACATTTGATCCCCCATTCGATTGCGTAGCTCCGACTTAACAATCTTCATTGCAGAGAATATTCTTTAAACTGATGCGGTTGCAACCGGCAAAATTAATGACAACTTCAATAATAATTACACCAATGGATAAGTCATATTCTTTCTCTTGGCAACCAACTTCTCAGCAAGTCTGCTAGCTCCACTCATATTTGAAAAGTCTTGATCACTTTTAACATCCCTGATATAATTCTCAAGCTGGTTCTCAAGGGCTATAAGATCATTATCATCAAACTCTTCACGATAAAATTCAGCTAATTTCACCAAAGCCTTTCTATCAAATGCAGAGAACGAATTACTTGGATCAAAACATGATATTAGACTAAGTAGCTCCGTATTAGTATTGTCAAAACGATCATTCAATTCTGAAAGTTGAAGATCGATCACTGTATAAAGCATATCAACCTTATAATGATTCAAGTTTGTTTTTTGCGTACCTTTTCGCGATACTCTGCCATCTCTCGAGTAAAGTACAAAATCATCATTCATATTCGGAATGAGAATGTTATTTTGAACACAAAAGGATGAAGTTTCTCGCAACAAATCGTCCCACCCATCTTCTCTCAATTATTGGAGTCGATCTTTAGCAAAAATAACAAGTTTCATGGCATTTGCAAGGTCCCGATCCTTCCTTTGAAGTGCTTGTGACAAATCATTTGTGATCCCTAAGATCGATCTCATTAAGTGCAAGACAAAAGCAAACTCGAAACACATAATATTCCTTAAAAGCATTGAGGCTTGTCCACAATGAGAAACATCGTCACTATTATTTTCTAAGCACTCTAGTACACCAACCACCGAAGGAAACAATTTAATCATACTCGTGATTGTGAAATAATACAAATTCCAACGTATATCTCCGGGCCTTTTTAAAGTGGACTCTTGATTCAAACCACTACCACTTACAAAATTATCAAAAGAAACTATTTCCATTAACTTCTCAAATTATTTCTCCCAAAGCAACTCTTGACGTTTACAAAAACCTCCAATAACGTAAGCCAACAATGCATGGGAACCAAAAAATTCTGAAAGTTGCTTATTTTTCTTAGTAATTTGCACAAGAGCTAACTGAAGCGGATGAGCAAAACATTGAACATAAAAAGCAGACTTGTTTTCTTTCAATATTAAACTCTTCAAACCATTAAATTCTCCTTGCATATTACTAGCTCCATCATAACCTTGGCCACGCACTCGCGACAAACTCAAACCAAATGTTGTAAGAAGAGACTCAAGAGAAGTTTCCATACATCGTGAAGTCGTATTTGGAACATGAACAATGCCAAGAAATCTTTCAATAATTTTTCCTTCCTTGTTTACATTAAGTAAACCAACCGCCATTTGTTCTTTAATGGACACATCACGTGCCTCGTCAACTAACAAAGCAAATAAATCATCTCCAATATCAGAAATAATAGTCTTCGAGACTAAATGAGCAAACGCACTAATGATTTATTTTTGAATTTCTGGTGCTGTGATAATACAATTTCCTTATGAGTTATCCAAAACAACTTTGTTAATTCCATCATTATCTTCCGCCATAACCTTTATAAGTTCCACAAAGTTACCTTTATTTAGCAAACTCTTTGACTCGTCATGCCCTCGAAATGCAAGTCCTTGCCTTAACAAATATCTAATGGCTTTCGTTGTTGTACGCAACCGAATGTAGTAGTCGCGTTTAGATTCCTTAGTTTTGCTCTCAAGAGGAACATCTATGTGATATTTATTATTCATCAAATCTTGACAAGCCATATAGCAATGATGATGAACACTGTCATGATTTCCCTAGTGTTTTCTCAAATTTTCCTTCTTGTACCAGTTTCTATAACCTTCACTAACGAATTTACCACCTCCCCCTTTGGAACTTTCTCCAACCTTAAATAGATAGCAACATAAACAATATACCGCATCTTTACTTTCACTATATTCCAACCAACTACCAAACTCATTGTACCAATCTACAATAAATTTCCGTTGTTGTCCATATGAAGTAGTTTGAGGAAATTTACAGAGTCGAGGTTGACAAGGACCTTTTTCTAAGTAAGGTCTTCGAACAATTTCAAGCTCTTTAGAAGTCTTGGCAAGATCACTAATAGGCAATCTCAATCCCGGGTCAGCTTCAATAGCACTCAAATTAACCTCTACTTGCTATTGATTGTGAATACCTTGAGCATGTTCTTCAGGGACGCTATCATTAATTGGCGTTTCTTCTTGGACGTTATCATTAGTCGACGTTCCAACATTGATATTATCATTAGAAGTAGATAATTCTCCTAGCCGATGACGTTTAGTTTTTATCACAAATCGATCCATATTCTACAAATAAATAGAATGGGCAAGAGTTAAAGGTAAATTCGCACCAATCGATATAAGTCTCATACAACAAAATAAATCAAGAATGTTTATCAGTATTAACTTGTTAATCCTCAAATATTATTAATTGATAATTGTTACTCTGACTCAAATATAATAAAATACTTGATTTAATTGAATCTAATAACTCACTTAAAATATGTATTACAACAAAAACCAAATATAATAAGACACTAACAGAGAAACAATCACAGACATGGCCCACGTTTGTGGCAACCATATATTTCAACTCTCACTTGAATTTAAAGAAAATGTATTTCACAAAATTTATTAAAAATTGATTGTTGTTCTGATCGAAAATTTGGAATTCATCCCTTCATTAAATAATATTGTCTTTTTCTTCACAAACAGTTGGAAATCTACTGCAAAAAATCAAATAATAATTCGTCGAATAGGTAAGGTGAGGCGCAGATTACGTCGCTCTCTCAAGACGAATTTCACGATCCTTTCTCGAAGAGGTGCAGAAAGGTCTCAATCGTGTCGCCTATGGGATACAACAACCCAGCCTATTTCATTGATGTAGCTTCACAAGAAACTGCACTTTCGAGCGAAGTAGAAGCTTGCACCCGACACTTACAAAAACTCAAAATTTAGAATAATTTTTTTGGAAAGAAAATGTGGAAGAAAAATGTTGGTTGAAAAGTGTGTCAAGTCTGAAATAAGATGGCTCCTTTTATAGGTGCCAATTCGTGGTGCTGGTAATTATTGAGGTTAATGACCACACTTAAAATTTCCATAATGATTCTTTATTTGGAATTTGAATAGCTGATATGTAACTTCAAAAATCGCATGATAGTGCATAAAGAATGTTTAATATTTGGTCAAAAATGAATTAAAGGAGAATTTGAAAATCAAATTCTACAACTGTCAAACATATAATTTTTTTATTGCACGTGTATATGATGAAATGCATATGAAAAGATAAGTGGTGCACAATTTAGAAACTCATATCTCCTCCTCCACTCCCGTCTCGGGAATTTTATAAAATATTCCAACAATCCCCCACTTATTTTATAAAATCTTTAAAATATTTATTTTATTTTATTATTTTTTTAAATTATTCCAAAATTCCGAGTTCTTGAAAGAACATTATGCATAATGAAAGTGTGCAATGCCTTCAAACCTTCACTTAGTATAATACATTTCCCGTACTAGAATCAAAGTGGACTTAGCCTTCAATTAGTGAACCTTAGGGCACGTAGAAACGTATTACACATATAATATTCAAGTGTCCCGAATAA
Source organism: Erythranthe guttata (assembly GCF_056151865.1). Lineage (NCBI taxonomy): Eukaryota > Viridiplantae > Streptophyta > Magnoliopsida > Lamiales > Phrymaceae > Erythranthe > Erythranthe guttata. The sequence continues at coordinate 13,866,404 of NC_142536.1, read as the reverse complement.
GCTTCTTAAAGCCGGCACATTAACGGCCTTGTGCCTTACCCCATTTTTAGTGAGTGCTCTAGAGAACAACCTTTAATTCCCATAGGAATCAGCCCCACTTCCACACTCACATAGGTGAATTTTACAAGGGTGTTTACGTAACTCCAACACCCCACCCATACGGGCTATAAGATTTATTAAGAGATCAACTTCTCAACCTCACAATTCGTTACGAGCTTTATTAGTGCACACGCATCATAGGGTTGGATAATAAAAGTGTGCACTTTTATCACAATCAAGTTGCTTTCAGATTCGTTTTTCTTCGCCTAGTTCTTAGGATCTCTAGTCCCTAGGCGGTAGTATCCTCATCAACAACTTTTACAATTCTTTAGGCTTTAGTCCAATCCCCATCGATGTTGTCAAGACTTTTTCTCTAGTTAGATATTTTGTAAATGGATCCGCAAGATTATCGCACAATTTCACAAACTCAATGGTTACGGCACCATTGTTCACATATGACCTCACAGTGCTATGTTTTGTTCTAATGGTTCTTGACTTACCATTGTAGAACTTATTTTGCACTCGGCCAATCGCAGCTTTGCTATCACAATTTAGCAAACCAGGAGGCATTGGTTTTTCCCACATTGGAATTTCATATAGTAGATCTCGCAACCAACTTGCCTCTTCACTGGCTGAGGCTAGTGCAATCAACTCAGCCTCCATAGTGGATTTAGCTATAATATGTTGCTTTTTTGAGCGCCAACATATAGCTCCTCCACCTAATGTAAACACGTAGCCAGTTGTAGAAAATGTGTCATCAGACTCAGCATCACTGAAACCCTCAACGGTAGCAGGATGTGATTTATAAAATATTTCATAGTCCATGGTTCTCTTAAGATAACCCATGACTTTTCTCAAAGCTTTCCAATGTTCAGCATTAGGTCTATGTGTGAATTGACTCAACACATCAACAGCATAAGCAATATCGGGCCTTGTACAATCAGTTGCATATCTAAGGCTACCAATGATACTCGCATATAATTTTTGATCTACCATATCATTGTCACTTAAAGTAGGACGCAATTTAACAACACTATTAAAATGAGTGCACATAGGATTGCAATCAAAATAATTATATTTTTTCAAAATTTTCTCAATATAGTGACATTGGTCAAGATATATACCTTCATGTACTTTAGTTATTTTCATGCCAAGTATCACATTAGCTTCACCCATATCTTTCATATCAGAGTTATTTTTAAGTAAAGTTTTAGCAAAATTCACAATTTCTATATTAGAGCCAAAGATTAGCAAATCATCAACATATAAACATATAATAACATGCAATTTTTCTCTAGACATATAATAAATGCGTTTATCACTCTCATTGCATTTAAAACCATTGTTAAGCATGCAACGATCAAATTTCTCATGCCATTGTTTAGGAGCTTGTTTTAGGCCATATAATGATTTAATCAATTTGTATACTTTTTTTCTCATGACCAAGTTGAATAAACCCTTCAGGTTGTTCCATCTATAATTATTCTTCTAAATCACCATGTAAAAATGCAGTTTTAATATCCATTTGATGAATAATTAAATTATGAATAGATGCAACATGAATCAACATTCTTATGAATGTAATTCTAGTAACAGGAGAAAAAGTATCAAATAAATCTATATCACCTTTCTGTTTAAAACCTTTAGCAACTAATCTCGCTTTATATTTATCAATAGAACCGTCGGGATTAAGCTTCTTTTTAAGAATCCATTTACAACCTATCGCATTGCAACCGGGAGGTAAGTCAACTAATTTCCAAGTCCCATTAGTAATTAGAGAATCCATTTCATTATTAATGGCTTCTCCCCATATATGAGAATCAGGGGATGATAGAGCTTCATTAATGGTCATAGGATCATTTTCTACGTTATAAATTAAATAATCGGGACCAAAGTCCCTCTCAATTCTAGATCTCTTACTTCTTCTAGGTTCAATTTCAACACTAGGTTCTTCTAAGTTCTCATTGGTGATAGTGATCCTAGATGAACTAGGTTCTTCTATAGATTTATTATTACCCCCACTATTTTTCAATTTATAGGGAAACTTATCTTCATGAAATATAGCATCTAAAGATTCAATCACAATATTATTTTCTAAGTCAAGAAATCTATACGCTTTACCAGAATCAGCATAACCAAGAAAAACACATTTATAAGCTTTAATTCCTAATTTAGGAATTTTAGGATCAGAAATTCTCACATAAGTAAGACAACCCCAAATTTTAAAATAACTCACATTTGGTTTTCGATTTTGCCATAATTCAAAATGAGTAATTAAATCATGTTTTCTAGATACTCGATTTAAAACATAATTAACAGTTAAAACAGCTTCACCCCACAAATAATTAGGAGCATTTGAACTAGCGAGCACAGCATTAGTCAAATTAATCAAAGATCTATTTTTTCTTTCAACTACTCCATTTGATTGAGGGGAATAATGAGCGGTGACTTGATGTACGATCCCTAAAGATTCAATATGAGATTTAAGTCCAAGTGAATCATACTCTTTACCTCTATCCGTTCGAAAACATTTGATTTTTCTTTCAAAACGATTTTCCACTTCTTTAATAAAAATCACAAGTTTTTCAAAAGCATCACTTTTATTTTTCAAAAGATAAACATAGCAATATTTTGAAAGGTGATCAATAAAAGTAATAAAATATCTTTTTCCACCTCGAGTTAAAATACCTTCAAATTCACAAATATCAGAATGAATTAATTCTGATAATTCATAATGCCTTTCAACTTTAACATGAGTACCTTCAAATTCACAAATATCAGAATGAATTATTCTAATAATTCATAATGTCTTTCAACTTTAACATGAGGTTGTTTAGTGATTTTAGTCATACTACAATATTCACATTTTTCAAATTCATTGTATAGGTTATGTACAAGGCCTACTTTACTCATGTTTTTCACATATTTGCTATTTAGATGACAAAGACATGCATGCCACATATTATTAACATAAGAAGCATAAGCAGAATCATCATTTATTTCAACATTAAGTTTAAACATGCCATCACAAGCATAGCCTTTACCAAAAAAGGCACCACCCTTAGAAAGTACAAATTGACCAGCCTCTATGACTTGTTTGAAACCAGCCTTATTAAGCATAAAACCAGAAACTAATTTTTTTCTAATAGCAGGAACATGAAGAACATCCTTCAGAATAACCACACGGCCCGAAGTAAACTTTAAGTGGACGTCACCCATGCCCATCACACTCACAGTGTGTGAATCACCAAGCAACACCTTGTTATCCTCGGACGAGGTATAAGTTCTGAACAAGGTTTTGTCGTGACTCACGTGCCTCGACGCACCAGTATCTAACCACCACCCATCATTAATTTCAAGCATGTTGATTTCGGTGACCATCGCCACTAATGGCTCTTCAACAGTTTGTGTTACATTTGCCTGTGGAGCACCGGTTTTTCGATGATAACAGTCTTTTGCCTTGTGACCCGGTTTTCCACAGACAAAGCAACCATTAAATGCATAACCATTGTTTATCGGTGGTGGTCGATTATAAGATGGAGCATGGTAACCTTTGTTTGGGCCATATTGTGAATTCTGACTAGGATACTTGTTAGATGTAAATTTATTATTTCCATTTGACTTCATAAATTTACCCTTAGGTTTAAGGTGAGCATAATTCTTTTTAGGTCTATTATTTGCAGAAACTAAATGTACCTTTTCTTGATAACTTCCTTTGTCTTGTTTCCTTGCTTCTTCCTCGATTCGCAGCCATGCCATGAGATTGACCAACTTCAACTCGCTTTGTTTGTGTAGAAGCGTCTTTTGGAATTCCTTCCACGATTCCGGTAGCTTTTCGATTATGGCGGCGACTTGCATTTGTTCGTCGATCTTGATGCCCTCAGTTTCGATATCGTGGACAATCATTTGGAGATCATGGATTTGTTCGAGCACCGGTTTCTCTTCCACCATGCGAAAGTTGAAATATCAGCTACATGCGTACTTCTTAGTGCCAGCTTCTTCGGAGTCGTACTTGTCTTCCAAGGCTGCCCAAATTTTCCTCGTGGATGAGTAGGAGTTGGAGTAGAAATCATACAACTCGTCGGAAAGACAGTTGAGTATATAATTTCTACAATCTTCTTTGTCGTTGGCCCATTTTTTGAGCAATGTGTCGTGATCCCGCTTTTGTTGTTCATCAAACGCAGCAGTGTCTATGTGATTGGGATTGTCATCAGTAACGATCCACGCTACCTTCATGAGTTTCAAGTAGAACAACACCTTCTTAGCCCATCGTCGAAAGAACTGCCCATTGAAGCGGAATGGTCAGTTGAGCTCGTTTGTTCCGGTAGGGCAGCAGAAGTTGCAACAGCAGCATGCATCTCCATTGGGAATAAGAAAATTTCTTCTTAAATTGTTGGAAATCTGCTGCAAAAAATCGAATAATAATTAGTCGAATAGGCAAGGTGAGGCGCAGACTAGGTCGCTCTCTTAAGACGATTCACGATCCCTTCTCGAAGAGGTGCAGAAAGGTCTTAATCGTGTCGCCTATGGGATACAACAGCCCAGCTATTTCATTGTTGTAGCTTCACAAGAAACTGCACTTTCGAGTGAAGCAGAAGCTTGCACCCGACACTTACAAGAACTAGAAATTTAGAATAATTTTTTGGAAAGAAAATGTGGAAGAAAAATGTTGGTTGAAAAATGTGTCAAGTCTGAAATAAGATGGCTCCTTTTATAGGTGCCAATTCGTGGTGCTGGTAATTATTGATGTTAATGACCACACTTAAAATTGCCATAATGATTCTGTATTTGGAATTTGAATAGCTAATATGTAACTTCAAAAAACACATGATAGTGCATAAAGAATGTTTAATATTTGGTCAAAAATGAATTAAAGGAGAATTTGAAAATCAAAATCTACAACTGTCAAACATATAATTTTTTATTGCACGTGTATATGATGAAATGCATATGAAAAGATGAGTGGTGCACAATTTAGAAACTCATATCTCCTCGTCCACTCTCGTCTCGGGAATTTTATAAAATATTCCAACACAAACTCTCTCTCATTATGTACACACTAACAAAATATTTACATAAACACACGTGGAGTGCAGCAGGGCCACAAAACGTTCCATGCCTTTTTCTCGACTTCCCACTTAGATATTTGAGTTTTGCTATTTCAAAAAACAAAATATCTACAACACTCCAATTAATCAAAACCCCTTTTTCCAATCCTTAAATCATAAATTGTTGAACCCATTGTTGCTAACCTGTTGTCGTTTAGCCATTAATTTGAGTGGATTAGATGTGGCTCGGTGGGCTGGCGGCGATTGCTACTTTTTCTCCGGTGATGGCGGCCGGTACAATGGGGAGGGATTTTTGTGGGTAAAGAAAAGAAAAAAAAAATTCGTTCATGTTGCTTCTGTTGCCGTGAGGTATTGGGAAAATAAAGTGAAAAGGTTTGTGTTGACTTTTAGGTAAAGATGTTATATTTTACTTATTTTCATATTAGTCCCCTTTTAACTTAATATATTAAAAGTACCCTAAGTTATTTTCTATATATATATATATATATATATATATATATATATATATATATATATATATATATATATATATATTATATATATATATATATAATTTTTTTTTAAATCCAAGGTAGTGCAAGTGCACACCCTAGACCCATTATAGATTCGCCACTGCTTATATAGAACATTTTAACTAAATCCTTATTTAAAAATAAAATTTGACACACATCTATTGATTTTTTTAACTTGAAAATACCCTTATAATAAGTAATAAAAAATCACGATCCTCTCTCTCTCTCTCTCTCAAGCATTCTCTCTCTCTCTAGCTCTCTCTATTTTCTTCCGCCCCAACCCTCCTCTCTCTCTCTCTCTCTAACAGATTTGAGTTTTGTGGCGGAGAAAGATGGATGTGCAGTTGGTGTGGCAGCTTATTCGGAACTGGCGGTAGAGGGCTCATCCCAAAGTGGTGGTAGAGGGAGGCGGTGGCTATGGCGATGTGTCCCTATTGTCATCCCGAAGTGACAGTATAGGAAGACGGTGCTGGTCGTGCTTATAGAGCGGATGATTATGGCGAAGACAACGATTATATGGAGATGGCCGACCGTTTGGAGATGGTGGAGTGAAGTTTGATCGACGGTGGGAGGCATTTGTATTAAACTAGGGCTCTTTGACGGCTAGGGATTTTAGTAGACGGCTAGGGTTTGGTGGATATGGGTTGGCTGCGGCAGGGATTGGCTGTGACTGTGTTAACTGATAAGGTTGATGACAGTTGGGAGTTGTTGGTGGCTAGGGTTGGAATAGTACACCGTAGTAAATCGTAGCACATGTAGTATACTATAATAAACCGTATTATACCATAGTCTACGACAGTCTATTATAATGAATATGACCAAACAAAGGATGTGCAATGAATTGAACGAAATTCAAGTTTTAGATTCCTATAAGAGACGATAGGAACTACAAGGACTATAGATGACTACATTATTGATATAAGATAAAAAAATGACCATGAAGAAAAACGTGCATTATGTATTAATTTTTTTTCGAATATAAGATGGAAAAAGGAAAATATTAAATGAAGAATAAAAAAAATGATAAATGCAGTTTGAATGGTATTTAATGTAAATTTCAAATTTGTGAGTGGGATGTCATTTTGGAATGAATTTTATGAAGGATGTGAAGCAAATGTTTAGTTGAACTTATCATTTAGTTCTAATAAGTTTTGTCACCAGAACCTATATCTTAAGGTCCATTTTTATTAAATTTCTACATTAAATAAACATATAGTAAATAATAGGAAATAAGAATTATGAAATGGAAATAGTACATATATGTTTATAAATTTGTGTTTCAGTTTTTGAGTTTTAACGTTAAGAAAATAAGAATTACAATTAAATATTTATAATAATTTTTATTATTAAAAAAGTTGGTTAGTTGATATTACCCGACCAACCGACTAAAACCACCGACCAACATTTATATTAGGATCCATAAAAACCCACTCATGCTTAGCCCTAAAGTTACTAATATTAAAATTATTAATACTAGATTTTTTGCCCGTGCGGTGCAGGGGATTGAAGTAAAATTAATACAAAGTAAAATTTAATTTAAACGACAAAGTTCAAGTTTTAATTCATTTTAATGTTTTGGCGGTTTTGTTATACCCATTCAAAATTTCTTTTTGCCATATTTATTAATTTAACTTTATGTTTTCATTTTATGTAATTAGTTGTATATTTAGCTTATCTCAATTAAGTTAAAAATTTGATGAATTTTCTTCTTTATGACCTCTAACATACCTTAATAAATTTACTGTAAATCAATTTAATGATGTCATTAAATATCAATAGTTTATCAAGAATACCCTTACTTTTATTAATACGATACGAAATAATATTACGATAAACAATAATTTCATCAATACTACAACAATCTAATCCCATAAAACTTTTAAATTTGCTAAAGGTGAAAAAATTGCAGAAAATTCAAATTTTGAAAACTGGAGTACAAATCAGAACTAATATAAAATTGCCGGCGTCACAAGCCCTAATCCATTTCCGCCGCCACGAAGAACAACACAGTTACACCATGAACACCGCCAGAAGCCGTTCGACCTCATTCTAGCCCGCTCCGTCTGGTAAATCGCCGCCACGGTGCGCGTCAGCCGCCTATATTGCCGTTCCGTCTGATAAATCGTTTTTTTTTTTACATTTTAGAACACCCCAGCCGCTATATGCCGGAACTTTGTCGCGGCGGCCTCCGTTCCGGCCGCTATAGCGGCGTTCCGGTCAACCATGATCTTGATAGAAATTAGAACAATTTTAAATTACTGCATTGTCTTACTGGGAGTGCTTTTTTGAATTTGTACTCACTTGCATTTCTGGATATGATTATTTTTGCCTTTTTAATTTTCCCCTTATTATCAGTTATGCAATGAAGTGACTATTTTACTTGTTTCAATTTGTGTTGTCTATCTTAATTATATTCTGTGATATTTGATGATGTTTTGATGCTACATGCTAATATTGTTGACTGCCTGAACAAAATATTATATTTCTCTTGCATATTTTTCGAGTCATCTTACAACTTTCGTCTTCCTGCAGCGTTTTACGAAGCCACTTATGAGCAGCGAGATATCGTCTTCAATGGATTCCCGTACGTCACCATCTCCATGGAACTGGATCATCGAGACGCTAGCACGCTCGAAGCAAATAGATTTATCTCTATTGCTAGGTATACATGGCAGTGCCTTATATTTGTAGTTAAAATATTTCTCAATGGCTTTGGTTTTTGTTTGTTTAGAGAATTGATAGTTCTGTATTTACGGTTTTAGGTTTGTTTAAAATGGCGCCAAACATAAACGACAATTTTGGTAGAAATGCAAGAGAAATGCTGTCCTTGAGAGTTTTGGAGAGTTTCTCCGATCTTGCGAATCCCGTATCTTCTCCCTCGAGTCAAAAGATTGGATTAGATCCATCCGACTGTTGCGAAGATGTCCTTCGACGAATACTGAGTGAGGTAATTCACATGGAATTCATGTCATTAAGCAAGTCAATATACTAAAGTGGAAGTGCTAATACCGATAACTCGTGTGAAAATATTGGCAGAGATCTTCACCACATCTGAAACCTACTGGATTGGAGATGTCGAAGTGGGATCTTCAGCCGTTTGTAGATCATAAAAGATCGAATTTGCCTAAAACTGCTCTCGAACGGGTGAATGGAGCTTTTTTCACCTCTTACTAAATATATCTTACTAACGCTTTAGCTTGTTCTAATTATCCCTTGCCTTCTGCTTTGAACAGTTGAAAGACACAATTCTCTCAGAAAATATTGGTCGTTTTTCATCTTTGCGCGAGCGAAGTGGTTTGACAGTTCGGCATCCCGTGGATGATAATGATGATGGTCACTTATTGCCCGATGAAAACATGGTACCAGTTAGCAGGAAGAGAAAAGTCACTAGCAAAACCCGTGTAAAATCTTTCAAGAAGCAAAACTGTGACGTCATTTGTAATGAATTATGTGTACAATTAGCAGACGTTACAGTATCCGTACAGCAAAGTGAAGGAAAAGGGTGCAGTTTGGAAATGGGGTTAACCGGACCAGTTGATAGTAACGAGTCTGCTCCTTCGAAGGGGCTTGTTGGTACCGATGAAGTTTTGCCTCGTGAAAAGCAGGTGCTTCACTGTGATACTGAACTCAATAACAAATCTGACGAGGAGCAGGAGCAAGACCGTAGCATTGAGGAACCGAAAGAGTGCGACGAGGAAGTTTTTAAATCCGTCAAACAAACTAATGAAGGCTTGGACGGAAATATTCTTCCAGAAAATGTCATGAATGTTCGTGAAGTCGAAGAAGATAACCCTTCTTGCTTTCCTCAGAGCGCTAACAGCCAAGAAATCTCGGCAACAACTAAAAGAAGCAACATAGAAGAGAGGTGTAGCTTAGGGGAAAAAACTCATGGAGAGGTTACGGGGCAAAAGGGACCTTCTGGAGATTATACTATTAAGTCTGCTTCTTCATCGAAGGGGCATATGGTCAATGATGAAGTTTTGCCTCGTGAAAAGCAGGCTCGGGATTCTGGCACTGTAGCTTCAAACGACGAGCTTGATGGGGAAAAGAGGCAAGATCGTGCGGCTGAGGATGCAGGAGGTGGTGAGAAAGATTTACATCGGTCCATAACATCTGACAAGGACATGGATAAACTCGAGCAAAATTCTCGCGAAAATGTCTTAACTGTTGGTGAAGCTGCACAATGCAATGATGTTCCTAGTGACAGTGATGGCTTTGATGACGAGATGACTGATATTAATACACAGAAAAAGACCTTTTTGACTTCTCAGTGTACGCACAGTCAAGATTCTTTGGCTACACCTGACTCGACAGAGCTAAATTACTGTGAGAAATGTAAAAAGGATGGAAAATTACTGGCTTGTAGTTCCTGCTCTGTAATGATTCACAAGAGCTGTTTGGGTTCAGATCAAATCTATGATCCGAAGGGGATATTTTACTGCCCATTTTGTACATCTTCTCGCGCAATCTCGGTATATGTGGAAGTTAAGAAAAAGGCCTCCTCGGCAAGAAAGGACTTGGGAAATTTTATCTGCTCAATTACCCGACAAGAATCAAATAAGGGAAAGGAAAATCATTTGGAACAGGAAGATGGATTGCCTTCAGAATTACCTTCTAGTCACAGTCCCCCTTTTGGAGGAAAAAATGTAGATTCGACCAACAAAATAGCTGTCGAGTTGAATGTAGTGACGAGGCAAAACTCCAAATCTCCAAGAGCTGATGGGCATAACCAGATAGTTGCACTGGCAGTTCGCAAGTCTCGGAGCGAAAACACATCCTGCCATATTTCAGAGACAGCTGGCAGGAGTGAAAGGCATGGTGGTGGTACCAGATCCGAAAATGGGGGGGTCTTGCGTGCACAGGAGAAAGATCTACCAGGTCGAAGCAGACGCTCACAAATCTCTCTATCTGCTGACATGGACGAAATATCTGAAGAATCAGACGAAAACTCCGGCACTTCTAAGTACTTCATAAGAGTTCGAAAGCCGAACAGGAAATCGTAAGTTCTTCTCTTCCTGTATATGATTAGATGTAATGTTTGTGTATATATATATATATATATATATATATATATATATATATATATATATATATATATATATATATATATATATATATATATATATATATATATATATATATATATATATATATATATTACAAATAGTTGTGTCGAGGAAGTGATACTCATTGCTAGATTTTACTTCTGCATCGGGAAATGCTTTTGTCATCAAAAGCTGAAATAATGTTTGACCACTTTATAGGTATTAGATCCACAAAGTCTTGTGTGGATTGTAATTGTAAGTTCTGTTAAGTAATTTTCAGTGAATCAAAACAAAAGAAATAATATTATCTTGTTTATTTTTTTTAAGAGAACACAAGTGAAATCGAAAGGATGACCTTTATCTTAATCTGCAGCTCATATCCAGCAATTCCTCGAGTGAGGCGGAAGAGACTCCCGTGGACAAAAGAAGAGGAGAACGCATTAAAGGTAGAATTATTCGACCTATGTTCTTTTGAGATTTAGCGTGCGACTCTACTTGCAGTATACTTCCATCGGAGGTTTTCATTTCTTTGATTAGTGTTTCGCAGCCTTTCCTCATTAACCAATTTTTTGATATTTTTTTATATATATATTTTTATAATTTTATTTCAGAAGTGGATGCGGGAACTCTACGACCCTGAGGAGGATAAAAGTCTTCCGTATAAGAAAATATTGGAAGCTGGTGCTGGTGTTTTCGATCCAAGCCGTACGACGACAGACCTTAAAGATAAATGGAGGAATATATGCAAAGCAAATGCAAACTCCGACTGAAGTTCGGTTAATATGGAGCTCGTAATTTTTGTGTAATTTTTATCAGCCCGCAACAGACCTTAAAGATAAATGGAGGAATATATGCAAACGCAAATGCAAACTCCGACTTAAGTTCGGTTAATATGGAACTCGTAATTTTTGTGACAGGTGAAGTCAGCCCTGGAGACGACATAAGTATATATATTAGTTGTTTTGTATGTAATCATTACTGTATGTAGCTCACTTTCTGTTAGGATTTGCCACATAAGTATATATCTTAGTTGTTTTGTATGTAATTATATGACTGTATGTAGCTCAGTTTCTGTTAGGTTTTGCTTTTGGCCTTTTGGTGATGCTTATGATATCTTACGTTTGTTTATGTGTTTGCATATTATTTCTTTTGGCTAGTTGTAGACATGGCCACGGGCCGGTTCCGGGCCGGTTCATACCGGTTCACGGTTCACTTTTTCCGGAACCGGAACCGGTACGTAATATGCACGGTTCGGCGGTTGGTTCCGGCCTATTTTATTTTTTGTTTTTGAAATATTTGATGAATAAGTAAATTATAGGAAAAATTGGGGTGTGAGTGTATTTATAGGAAAAATGGGGGGGGGGGGGGGGAATTCAAAAAAAGCAAATAACTGCCGGTTCACCCGGGCCGGTTCGGGCGCCGTTATTTGCTTTTTTTTTTTTGAATTTTTTTGATTTTTTTTTTAAATCCGGGTGAACCGCCGGGCCGGCCACGGTTCACGGTTCACCATTTCATAGAATCGGGCCTGTCCCGGGGACGACGCGCCGGTTCACCGGTTCCGGGCCGTTCCCGGTCAACGGGTAGGGCTGGGTCGTCAACGGGCCTGTTCTGGGCTCAAAACCGGCCCATGACCGTCTCTAGCTAGTTATTAGTTGTTATTGTGGGATATTTGCAGGGGAGGACCCTTCTTGACAATATTTAGAGGGTGTTTGGCTAAACTTATTTTAAACAGCTGATAAGCTCTTACGTCTGATAAGATGTTTTAACAGCTGATAAGTTATTACATCTTATTTTTAGGATTATTTTTTAGAGTGTTTGGATAATGGGCTTATTTTCTATTTTTACTCTTTAAAAGATCTTAAATAAAAAGGTGGGGTAGAGGTACTTATTTAAAAAGATCTTATTTGCTCTCCAACAGCTTATTTTAAAAAAAATTAAGATCTTTTTCTAAAAATTTACCAAACACTTTGGAAGAGCTTATAAGCTCTAAAACATCTTATAAGCTCATTTTAACATCTTATAAGCTTAGCCAAACACCCTCTTAGTCGGGCCAAATTTTTTCACTTTTTTTTTGGTTAAAAAATTTAGAGATATTTATGTATAAAAAAAATGCAAAAATAAGTAAATATTTATCGAATTTATTTAAGTATTCAACATAATATTTTATATTGGAATTAGAAATTCAAAAGATGTACACAAGGTCTACTATTTATGAAAAAACTCTATAATTATATTTACCCTCGTAATTTGCAGATTTTTTTATATTAACACTCTTTTGTGGTGGGTGGATGTAAGAACTTTAGATTGTGGAGAAAAGTAGAAAAATGAATGGGTCAAATCCATGTTACAAAAAAATTGAGAGGGGGGACAAATTCGATATACAGAAAATATTTTCAAAAAATATCTAAATTAATTTTTTTTTTTTTTTCATTTTTTCATTTTTTCCTTGATCTTTTAGGGGGCCACAGCCCCTTGCCACTCAATGCTTACTTACTCTTCCAACCTCTCAGAATAGTACAGCTCACACAAATTTTAGTATCTTAATTTATAGCTTGAGCACCTGAATTATTCGGGTTTGATGTCGACAATTGACAAAAAATCGACCTACATATGTTGAAAATAGGGGACGGTTTTTAAGGAAAAATAAACATGAAAATTCACTTCCAAGATAAAAAAGACTTTGATACATACATTAATGGAGTTTTCATTTCATGTGAACTACCATTTTGTTGTCTTGTGACTCAATTTTGGTAATTTTATGAGGTTTTGATTTCTTTGAATTTGTTTAAGTTTTTTGAAGGGTATGTAAAAAAGAAGAAGATGATGACGAAGAAGGAGGGTGTTTGTGAAGAAGAAGGAGAGGGGTGTGATGGTTTTGTATATGTGATATTAAAGAAAGAAAAAAGATATTTTTTATGTTTGTCGGGTATTAATTTTCATTAAAGATATTGATGTTATTACCACCTATTTATTATCTATTTTTTTTTATTGAGATAATATTCTTCGAAAAAAATTGGTATTTGTTTTAGATGCTCCAATGAAAAAAGAAAAAAACTAACTAATTCCTAGGGCTGACAATCGGGCCATGTGAACCGAGTTTGGGTTGACTTAAGCTCATAGACTTTCAAACCTCATTAGTATAGGCTCGAGCTCGTATACCATCGGGCCACAGTAGTATAGGCTCAAGCTCGGCATATGTATTCTCTCGGGTTGCGGGTTTATATCGGGAATGAGTAAAAAAAATTATAAAAACAAGTGACAAAACAAGATTTACCTCATTGAAGCCAATCTAAAAAATGCCTAAAAGACCTTTGCAAGTTATTGGAAAAACTCAAAAAAAAAAAAAAATGAAAGAAGTAAAAAAAAATTAGTAACTCTTATTATTGGAAACGTTTTATATTCTCAAATCTCGGTGATAAATTTCAACAGTTGGATTTCGGTGGATATTTCGCATTTGATTCATATTTTACTTATTGCCACCGCCACCACTTAATTACTTTTAGTTTGAAAAATAAAATAATCTTATACGACCGTAACTTATGTTGTCATATCATTAAAATAGTAAATATATTATAGGGTAAATTACAAACACCCCCTGAGGTATGGTCAATTTACAAAAAAACCCCTTTTTTTTGGATAGTTACATCCACCGCTCAACTATGTTTTTTTCTTACACCTCCACCCTTATGGTGTCAAATTCAACACAACCATCTAGATTTCGTGGAATGTGTATTGTTTGTACTCGTTTTGTATAAAAATACAGTTTCTGATGCACCACAATCTGATATATACAAGCTAAAAAACACATATTAATTATTATGATCATCTTGCTTCAAAATGTAGAGTTCGAATGGGATAAAACGGGTACAAAAGACAAAAGTGATAATATTCCATATAATCTCGAACATTCCACTAAATTTGAGGAGCTGAGGGGTGGTTGTAATTATCCAAACAAGAGGGTTTTTTTTTTTATAATTTGACCATACCTCAGGGGTTGTTGTAATTTACCCTATATTATATATTTTATTATTAACCTTATCGGCCGGGCCTTATTACTCGAGCCATAATAGGCTCATAAATAAATTGAATTTAGTAAAATAACTCAAACTCGGCCCGACTCACTAAAAAATAGACTCGACTAAAATATAATCGGATCGAGCCATCGGGCTTAGGATAAACCCGGCTCAATTGCCGTTCCTACTGATTTCTATTAATCTCCTGCGGGTGATTGACACTTTGCGCCTTCAAAATACATGCTATTGACACTTTGCACTCTTAAATTATAGAAATATCAGAATGCACCCTCTATTTATTATAACTTGCTATTTTTGCCAAGCAAGTTATATTTGAAGGGTCCATTCTCCTATATTTTGCAATTTAAGGGTTTAAAGTGCAAATTTTGCTTCCAATAAAAATGGCGTAAAGTTCCAAAAGAAAAAAGAAAAGAAAAGAATTAGTTTACCCATTTTCGTACAATGTTATAGCCCTCTCTTTACATGCTTTCCTGTTGATTCCTCTGATCACTGAAGATTGTATGTAGAACACACTTCTCTCTCTCTCTCTCTCTCTCTCTCTCTCTCTCTCTCTCTCTCTCTCTCTCTCTCTCTCTCGCGTATCTGTTCGTACGCTTTTGTTTTCTTCATCAGCGGCCTGATCCCTTCGTAAGTTTTCTCGGTTAAATTCAATTTTTCCCTTTTGTGGTATTTCAAGAGAAATCTTAATATTTTGTTTGATTCTTCGAATGATGGCAATTTCTTAGGGTTGTGTACGAACGAAGTCGAGTTTGTAAAACCCGCTTTAGATAAATGTTCAGTTTGTGTAGCCTGTATAAAAAATAGGATCCGTTTAGATTTGACAGAAACCCCGTAGCGGGTTATGTTTTTGAGTTTTGGAACATTGTTTGTTGGGCATGCTTGTCATAATTATTACAACAAAATGCGTTTCTCTCTTTGCTTTATGGTTTGCATTTCCAGAAATTGTTGTTTGTGATTTACTATATAGTTTCGAGCTTTTACGCCCCTGCATTATGTTTTGAGTTCTCAAATTTTGTTGCTGTTTTGTTGAATTATGGAATCTAAATAATCACCAAATCAATCGGCATTCGAGTCGTTTGAGGTTTTTGGAAATCATGATGGTACGTTATGAATTTTCCAAATCATTCGTATTTCATCTTCGACAATAATAAATTCTTTCAACGAATCTCCAAAATCCGGAAATGTGGGTTTTAAAGGCAGGGAATCCTCGTTCGTGTTTATTGTATACTACGTGGCATGATTTTTTTGAAAAAGGCTTGGTACTTTTCTAAATCAGGAGATTAATGTGATTCATTAATATTACTCGATTTGTTTCAGTTTAAATTTAGCCTGCACATTTCGGCACTAAAAAGCGCTATTACAAGCTCGACAACTCAACCAGACGAGACGAGTTTTATAGTAAGTGGATATTGGAGCATGAATTGTGAAAGCTAGTTGGAGAGTTAATATGTTTTCTTATTATGCTAAGAACCTTTCATAATTCGTGGTGTTACATTGGTTCCCGAAGATTGTATGAGCTACATTTTTGTATGTAACTTCAGTTACTTGTGTCAAACATTTAGGATAACCTAAACCAAAAACGGTCTGTCTCGTCATTTTATTCGTGCATAAATAAACACGAACATGCATCATAGCAAGATCTTAGTTGTTCCGTTGATTTTCTTTGTTGGGTGAGGAACTTTAGAACTTTATTTAGTTGTCTAGGTGCATTATCTGCACCTTTTTGGTTATTAGTCGAATGTTATTTTAATTTATGCACCTTTTAAAATGTTCGTATTTTTGTGTCCTCACAGTTAAAGGGACTCTTCAAGAACCTCAAAAGATTTTTTTATAGGGAATTCGTATGGTGGTTTCTATGAGCAAATATTGATATTGAGTACTGACATAAAAAAATGGACGAGGAATACGAAGCTTTTCTTCCGAACTGGATAAGTAAAAATCCAGCTTCGGAAATGGCAGAATCCCGTCTCTTTATCTTATCCTGCTTCATAGCTGGTATGATAGGTATATCGACTATATTATACACCGCTTTCCAATGGAGAAGAAACATAAACATGAGCTGGACCAAAGCCATCGCTCGTTCCAAAAAAAACCCCAAATCAAGAAACAAAGTCCCACTTTCGCCCCACACTTGGATTTTGGAATCCGTAAATCGACGAAAAAGTTTGAACTGCTGTGTCTGCTTACAGTCCGTTTCTCCCTCGCAGACTCACTTGAATTCCGACAGTTTCATACACAGCTGTACAGTTTGTGGGGCCGCATCCCACTTGAAATGCTCCGCCACTGCTCAAAAAGATTGCAAATGTGTGTCAATGTTCGGTTACGACAATCTCTTGCATCAGTGGGCTGTACAGTGGACCGCTGTCACAGACCAATCCGACGAATCTTCCTTATGCAGTTACTGCGAGGAGCCATGCAGTGGTCCCTTTCTTGGGGGTTCACCTATTTGGTGTTGCTTGTGGTGTCAGCGTTTAGTGCATGTAGGCTGCCACGTCAGCATGTTTAATGAAACGGGCGATGTTTGCGATTTGGGCCCATATAGAAGGGTTGTTTTGTCACCGTTGTATGTTAAGAAACTGAGCAAGGCTTCTTCGGGTGGTGGGTTTTTGAGCACGATCACACATGGAGCCAATGAGATCGCTTCGTCTGTGCGTAAAACGATTAGAAGTCAGAGTATGAAGTACAAAAATGGATATGAGATAGGTAATGATAGTTCTAATAAAGTAGAAGAATATGTTGAAGTGCAAGATACCATTTCGAAATCCAACGGCACTGAATTAACGGAGGATTTGAATCGAGGGCAAAACGGGGAAACAAAAAAGATGGAAAAAACGGGGAGTTTTAAGAGAAGCTCGTCGATGAATCAAAAGGATGAGTTACGGGTGATGAGCGTTAGACAGACGTACGAGTTGGTTGATTTGCCGCCAGAGGCGAGGCCGTTGTTGGTGTTTATTAATAAAAAGAGTGGAGCTCAAAGAGGCGACTCGCTCAGGCAAAGACTGAACATTCTTCTAAATCCTGTACAGGTCAGATTTGTTGTAATAAGGCCTGTATCTGTATTTTGTTACAGCTTGCTCGGTAATGAAATTTTTAATTAGGATATTTCGAGCTTAATAAATGAGATACGTGCGAACAATTGTAAGTGTGCATGTGAACTGAAGTTATCTTTTGTGTATTTTCTGACCTGAATTGATTTGGATAAATTTGGTACTATTTAGGAAAAAAAAACGAAAACGAAATTCTAGGAGTGAAAAATTGCAGTGTTTCTTCTATCAATTATTTTCCGTAAAACATGTGTCTGCATATGAAATTTATTAAATTACTAAATCGATTCTAGTGTCTGTGCTCTTTTCATGATATTTTGACATAACGTTGAGTCACTCATCGAAAAAAAAAAATTCAAGAAAATTGAAATTTCACTTAGTTCAGCAGGATGCAATGCACACTCGTATCTTTGCCGACTAATTTTCGTTTATATTATAGGTATGTGAACTAAGCTCGACACAGGGGCCAGAAAGTGGGCTCTATTTGTTCAAAAGGGTGCCCCATTTTCGTGTTCTTGTCTGCGGTGGAGATGGTACAGTTGGCTGGGTTCTGGATGCAATTGACAAGCAGAATTTTATATCTCCACCGCCAGTTGCCATTCTTCCAGCTGGAACGGGAAACGATTTAGCTAGAGTTCTTTCTTGGGGGGCGGGCCTGGGGGCGGTCGAGAGGCAAGGGGGCCTTTGCACACTTTTGCATGACATAGAACATGCTGCTGTTACTATTCTCGATCGGTGGAAATTATCGATTTTAAACCAGCTTGGAAAGCCTCTTCAGCCCCCAAAGTTTATGAATAACTATCTTGGTACGCGGTTTTAGATTCTTATTGTTTTGTGGTAGTTGTACTTCGTTCGTGGATTTTGTTTTTTCTAGATATTCACGGAATTTTCATTTTCGAACAGACTTGTGGGTTTTCATATAGTAGTTCAAAATTAAAGTTTACTTGCTCAAATTGTTAAACCATTCTCAAGAACCAATTTTGTAATCTTTCGTCTACGTGTTTCAACCAATGAATCGGCAGTATTTGTTTTACGAGGCCTATGAATTCCATTTAGAGGATGTAGTTAGATTGTCGAAAAATTACTGTTACAAATGGAAAATGTTTTCTTTTATTGACTAAATATATCTGGTTGTGTATATGCTAACGATGAGGCCTTGGTAGTGGATTTGCAATGGCTTCAGTTGAGGCCGTGTGCATTTTGAGGCAATTATTAGATTATAAATTATATTTGTTGCTGTAGGTGTTGGATGCGATGCAAAGATTGCTCTCGAAATCCATAATTTGAGAGAAGAAAACCCGGACAAGTTCTACAACCAGGTAAATATACTTCTGGAAAACATACATTTATCTGTGCTCGTCAAATAAAAATATTTATGTTTTTTTTTCCTCTCAAAAGAGTGTAAGCTACATACGGCAGCAGAACTTACCTCCATCCTTCTTACATTTTGAGAGCAGAAGATACATATATAAGTTTGACAAAAATCAGATTTCTAATCGATATATACCAAAGTAGAAAAACGGAGAAAAAAACAGTAGGTCATAATCATTGTTGCCACTCAGTTAAGTGTTTTTCCTACGTGTGATTAATCTAACAATGGGCCCCACATTGGCAGTTAAGCATCGTATAGATGTGATTAATTTTATGAAGTCAGTTTGCACCACGATTGGGGTTAATTTTACTTGCCTCCCTTGTGAAATATTAAATTTTAGAGAGAGGTAGATGCACTTTTTATACTTCAATTGCATGTTGGTGAGTAAACAACATAACCTAACCTCGTTGTCCTCAATTTCAAGGTTTCAAACTCAAGTTAATATGCCGCTTTTGTTGAATATGATGTCTTTTTTTTTTTTCTTTCTATTTTGTATTGTTTATTTAATTTTATACTATCTATGGATGAAATAACGAGTAGTATTGTTGCAGTTCATAAATAAAGTTCTTTATGCTAGAGAAGGGGCCAAGAGTATAATGGATCGAACATTTGCGGACTTACCTTGGCAAGTTCGTGTCGAGGTTGATGGCGTCGAGATTGAGGTTCCCGAGGTGTGTGCTGCAACTTTTTATATTTTTCAATTGCAAAATTTTATCCTATGTTGCTACCAAATAATAAAATTGAATTTTTGAATTTTTTTTTCTCTGTATTAAATTAGGATGCAGAGGGTGTCCTTGTAGCAAATATTGGAAGTTATATGGGTGGTGTGGACTTGTGGCATAATGAAGACGATAGCTACGATAATTTTGATCCTCAGTCAATGCATGACAAAGTTCTCGAAGTTGTTAGCATTTCCGGTATGTGGCATCTCGGAAAGCTGCAGGTAAGCTAATTATTTGATAGCGATTTCAAATATGGATGAAACATCGAATACTTTTTGTCTCCTAAAGAAGTTTGAATGAAAATAGGTACGATTTAATCAAAAAGCGGGTTTTAAATGTGTGTGACAGGTAGGACTATCGCGGGCCCGCAGGCTTGCACAGGGACAGTCGATTAAGATTCAGCTTTTTGCTGGTTTTCCAGTTCAAGTAGATGGTGAACCTTGGTTTCAACAACCTTGTACATTAACCATTACCCATCATGGTCAGGTAAAGTAAATGTCCGAATTGCCCCTTACCATTTATTTATGTACTCGGATTGCTATTCGTGGATAAAAATCTTAAATGTTTGGATATGCCTCTAATTCTATTCCAGTTCTTCATCCGTATCATTTAATTTCTCGTTTTCATTGCTTTCATATAATAGTAACATATGATTTATATATGGATCAGGCATTTATGTTAAAAAGAGCGGCAGAGGAATCTCTTAGTCATGCTGCTGCAGCAATTGCAGATGTTCTTGAAAACGCCGAAACGAATCATGTTATCAATGCTTCGCAGAAAAAGGCACTTCTTCAAGAAATGGCACTCAGGCTGTCCTAGAAATTAACTGCATTTTCATGTTTTATTATCGGTTTCATGTGTACAATGTTGTTTACGTTGTGGTCCAGATGGGACTGCTGATTTTGTAAATACCTAGTTATCGATGATTTTGTTGTTCGTGTTTAATTAAGCTCGCATTGAACGGGGCACATTTTTAGATGGGAACAGACCGTATCGGGTTTTAGTAAATTTTGATATTTGACGAGGCTTTTTGATGATTTGACTATACCTCTGGGGGTTTTCGTAATTTTTTTATTCTTTATTGGGTAAATTACAACCAACCCCCAGAGGTTTGTTATAATAATTTCAAGGTCTCTGTGGTATCGATAACTACAACCACCCCTCAAACTAACGGAACATGAGAAACCTAAAGTTAGGGGTGCTTGCAATTACTAATACCACAAACCACCCCCTAAAACTGACAGAACGTTAAAAATTCTGAGGGTCCATTTGGATTGAGGGATTTGGAGGGGGATTTGATTTGGGGAAGGGATTCGAAATACTCCAATTTTAGAGTCATTTGAAATCCACCACTATTGCTCCAAAATCAGCTAAAAAGGAGGGGTGACGATTTAAAATTCATCTCCAAATCCCTCAATTCAAACAAGTCCAAGAAATTTGTTATCATGGATTTGAATCCCTTCATCCAAATGCACCCTAAAGTCATTGTGTGGTTGTAATTACGAACACCACAAGGACTTTAACGTTATTATATCATACCTCAATGGGTTAATGTAATATTTTGAATATTTTTGACCATTTTTATAGTCGTTGGTGTCGGGTAATTGTAATGAGGGGTTATTTTACATACCCCCCTAGCCACCAAATAAACTAGGGATAAATCCAAGCCCAAATCATCCTTTGACATACCCCCTGGGGAAGCGAAAGTACTATACTACCCTTATGTGCAATTTTCGGCCAAACTGCATTCAGCATTTATGGTCCTGCATTTATCATTTTCGCTGATTTATTTATTATTATTATTATTATTATTATTATTATTATTATTTTTTTTTTTAATAAATCTGTTTGTTAAATATATATATATATATATATATATATATATATATATATATATATATATATATATATATATATATATATATATATATTTTTAAATTTTAAATTTTTGTTATAAATAATTTTTTTTTTTTAATTTTAATTTTCAAAACAATATGTTTACAGTACTGAAAATAACTACATGTAACTATAGTACCTATAGTTATTCATAGTTATGTTCGTTTTTTCCCATTATTTTTAGTCGATCAATTGTACGTATACACACACGAATACTGACTTATACAAAATAAATTCATAAAACCCCAACAAAAATTTACAAATTTAAATATTTTTATTATAAATCACATCAGAACCAATAAAATACAAATCGAAAATACATAAATATACGCATATGTAACTACATGTAACTACATGTTACTATAGTAATGTATAGTAATGTATACAGTCTGTTGAACAGATCTGATATAACTTAAAAAAACAAAAAATTGACACCTTCAAGGAAATGATCAATGGCCTTCATTAAGCTGCAATTGCAAAATCAAAACAAAAAGAAATTACTTTAGTGCAAATCAACAAATTTGAATAAAAACATCAAAACACTCAAAAATCACCAAACATTAAGAGATCGAGAGATAGAGAGAGAGGTTATTGTTGGGAAATGCAAAAAAATATAGAAATAAATCTGAAAAGATAAAAATTAACGAAATTACCATCAAAATAGAGATCTCGACGAGAGGAATCCAACGGTGGGTAGCCCGTCAAATTCCGACTGGTGGAACACAAAGAACACCTCCGGCAAGACCACCGTCGTCGAATGAAAAAAAATGCAGAAACAGATCTGCTCTCCAAACTGAATGAAATCACCACCAAAAGAAAGAGCTCGACGAGAGGAATCCAACGGTAGTTAAACCATCGAATTCCGACTACCGGAGAGAGAGTTATGGCTCCGGGAAGCAATTTCGCCGGTGAAAGGTTTGTAGAGGCGGGATTTTGAATCTGGGAGAAGAAGAGAGAGACCGTGAGTGGCTAGGGTTAAAACTGATTTTAAAAGGGTATTATAGGTACTTCAGATGGGCCCAGGGGGGTATGTCAAAATATTTTCGAAATTAAGGGGGTTTCACCTAGAGTGTAATCCACTTGGTAGTTAGTTCTATATAATTTGGAAATGAGGGGGGTCTACAAAATAATCCCTTGTAATGAATGAACAAAACAAATCAGCAAGAAAAAGTTAGAATTTTTAATTATTTAAATATAGTCAAAATGTTTGTTATATTTACGCCGGAGGCATATATGAATATGATAACTTTAAAGTCATCATAGTATTCGTAAGAACAACCACCTCCCGATTCCATTAATTTTCCGATGTTAGGGTTTCTAACGTTCCATTAATTTTAGGGGTATTTATAATTATCAACACCACATAGACCTTAAATTTATTATGACATACCTTTGGGTTGATTACAATTTACGTTCTGTTCTTTTTTTTTTTTTTTTTTCTAATTTGAACTTAAGGGCATTATAGCCCTTACGCATTTTGTTTTTAAATTTTCTCAACCATTAGTCAGAGGTAGGGATGGCAATGGGTTAAGGGTTTGTCGGGTCTTAGACCCGGAACCGACCCGTTTGGGGCGGGTATGGGTAAGTTAAATGGTTCTGGGTCGGGTAATGGGTTTAAGTTTCTAGAACCGGATGGTTCTGGGTCAGGTTACGGGTCTTATTGGACCCGACTCAGAACCGACCCGTATAAATATGTTATTTTTTAGGGTAAATTACAAATACCCCCCTGAGGTATGGTCGAATTACAAAAACACCCCTCTTGTTTGGATAATTACAACCACCCCCTCAACTCCTCAAATTTAGTGGAATCTTCGAGATTATATGGAATATTGTCACTTTTGTACCCGTTTTATCCCATTCAAACTCTACATTATGAAGCAAGATGATCATAATATGTGATTTAAAGCTTGTATATATCAGTTTGTGGTGCATCGAAAACTGTATTTTTTACACAAAACGAGTACAAACTAGAGCACATTTCACGGAATCTAGATGACTATGTTGAATTTGGCACCATAAAGGTGGAGGAGGTCTAAGAAAAAATCATAGTTGAGGGGGTAGATGTAATTATCCAAACAAGAGGGGGGTTTTTGTAATTTGACCATACCTCAGGGGGGTGTTTGTAATTTACCCTATTTTTTATAATTAATCTATATATAAAAATTAATTTATGATTTCATATCAAACTTTCAATTTTCATCGTGTCTATTCTGAATTACCCATTTTCACCATTTCATTTTTTTTAATCTCATTTCTCGTAAGTAAAATCTATCACTTGTCGACCACCGCTAGCTGTCTTGCCTTTTGAACTTTACTTATCTTGAAAGTTAAATATAATTAATTATATAATTTTATTTTTCACTTTATATCACTTGTAGAAGTATTTTAAAATATTGTATTTTATTTTTTAGTTTATTTTATTAAAATATAGAAGCAAAATATTATGAAAGTTCAAAAATAATAAATTTTTTTTTACGTTAATGGGTCTAGCGGGTCTGGCGGGTCAGAACCGTTTAAGCGGGTTCTGTGTATAAGCTGAACCGGGTTGGGGTGGGTCTGGGTATAAGCTGAACCGGGTTGGGGCGGGTCTGGATTTTATATATTTTTCACGGATCGGGTCTCGGGTTTAGGCAAACCCGACCCAGAACCGACCCGTTGTCATCCCTAGTCAGAGGTGTTTTTGATAATTATAGATACTTGCGTGTTTTTTCTATATTTTTTTTTTGTTTTTTTTAATAACTAGCAATTTTCCCCGTGGGATGCACGGGATAGTATTGCAAAAATGAAGAAAATTTAAATATATGATAATTGATTAGATTGAAAAAAATTATGCAATAATAAACAAATTCCATTCGCTGTGTGTAAAAAAAAGGATTGTCACAAAGAAATTGCAAAACAAAAAAAATAAAATAAAATAACTATCTAGAGTGGATTAAGATTTTGCTAATCGATTTGTAAATCTGATTTGTTATGAAAGTAAAAAAAAGACCTGTAAATAGAAGATGAAAAAAATAATAATAATTAATTAAAAACAATTACAAATATACCATTAGGGTTTATTAAGTTGCCCTAACGTTTCTTACTTTTAAATATAAGATTAAACCTTAACTCATGGGGTTTTTTGGTAATTTTCTCTACATATTAATGTTGTACAAACTTAGGGATGCTAATGGGTAAGGGTTTGCCGGGTCTTAGACGCGGAACCGACCCGTTTGGGGCGGGTCTGGGTAAGTTAAATGGTTCTGGGTCGGGTAATGAGTTTAAGTTTTTAGAACCGGATGGTTCTGGGTCTGGTTACGGGTCTTATTGGAACCGACCTAGAACCGACCCGTATAAATATATTCTATTTAATAGTTAATCTATATATACAAATTAATTTAGGATTTCATTTATGAAACTTCTAATTTTCGTCTTGTCTATTCTCATTTCCCAACTTTTTACGGTTTCATTTTTTGAATCTAGTTTCTCGTAAGTAATATCTATCAAACTTGTCGACCACCGCTAGCCGTCTTGCATTTTGAACTTTATTTATCGTTGAAGTTAAATATAATTAATTATATAATTTTATTATTCACTTTATACAAGCAAAATATTATGAAAGTTAAAAAATATTAATTTTTTTTTATGTTAACGAGTCAGGCGGGTCAGAACCGTTTAATTCGGGAATGGGTTGGGGTGGGCCCGGATCTAAGCTAAAACGAATTAGGGCGGGTCTGAGTTTTATATATTTTTCGTGAGTCGGGTCTCGGGTTTAGGTAAACCCGCCCCAGAACCGAGCCGTTGCCATCCCTATACAAACTACAAACATTACAAACTGTTTTTTTCCGGAACATAATATCGGTTTCTCCACTTCAAAACCATATGTAAAATTTTACAAGTGAAACTTAAAAAAACACATGAAACTCCGAATTAAATAATCACACAACATTGAAAGTAAAAATATCTTGAAATAGTAATTACAATCATTGTCCCAAATATCAAAAAACAATATCTCAAAGTTTTGCACACATTATTGCAACATCCAATTGATAAATTGAATGATGAATAGCAATCATCACACATATATATATTATCACAAACTTAAAATAAATAAAATAAAATAAAAACAATTATTTTTTCAGCATATTGCATCAAAGCTTGAGCTGCCTGAAGATCACATTCCTGTATTTCTTGGAGAATTCTTCAATTCTTCATTTGCTCAAGTTCAGAGGCAAGCCTTCTTTTGCTCTGCATCCATACTTAGAAAATAAAATTCAAAAGGCAACTAAAAAAACAAAAACAAAAGGTCACTTATTTTAATTTATTTATATTTTTTATTCTAGTTAGATATTATTTAAATCAGAGCTTCTATGATAGATGTCTAATAATTATCAAATAAACATATATTACAACAAAAATATATCACTTCTATAGAGTCACGAAGCCAGAAATTTGTTATAGAATCTGGATGAGCTTAAAATTTTTAGTGGTTCATAGCAGAGCTCCCGATTTTTGTTAGGATTATTTGCCTAAACTAGTACAAAACAAGAATATAAATAGACCTTAATTTAAGTCCTTAAAGTAGCACTTCAAACTATAATTATGTTAATTCCTTACAAATTACAATTGGCTCTTTCGAGTTTTCATTCTTTGAAAACTATTCATAATCGTATCGTTATTGATTCATGAAGGGAAGTGTCTTTAAGTAAAGATAAGCAAAGCGTCACTCAACATTCATAATCCGATTGTGCAATCTACTAGATCTTTATGATATTCAAACATATACACACAAGCGCTATGAATTTTATTTCTAAACATCAAACATTAAGCACATATTGATTATCAACAAAAATCATGGGGCCTTAATCGGATGGTCTATTTATCAAAATTCACAATTTTCACCTCAAACAACTGCAAGTCAAACAGCTACAATGTCAACAATGAAGATGTTGAGAGAGAGAGAGAGAGAGAGAGAGAGAGAGAGAGAGAGAGAGAGAGAGAGAGAGAGAGAGAGAGAGAGAGAGAGAGAGAGAGAGAGAGAGAGAGAGAGAGAGATTACCTGAAACATTTATGGAGTAGTTTTTTTGGGTTGTCATGCGTGGATGCTCTCATCATCCCATGAAGAACGAACAATCAGGACTAGTGAACTTTCTTCACCATGTTTGTCGTCCCAATCCCTTTTCAGGTTTTTTGCACATCTCACAACCATAGGATCGCAGTCAACTATTTCAATCTCATTTAGTAATGTGTTGAATGTCGTCACGGGGATCGCTTTTAACTTGTAGCAATGTTCGATGTCAACCAACATAAGCATAGGCATGCACGAATAACTTTGAAACGTCCAATGCTCCACATCATTGTCTTCAATACTAAGAGACATAAGCCTTGGGAATTCGTTGTCATGAACTTCCCATGTTGGGCATTTAAAGGCAAAGCATTCCAACTTCAAATATTTAAGATTTGGCAATGCCGAGATCTTGCTCATTTCTTCCCACTTATATCCTAAGCCGCTCAAAGTTAACTTTGTAAGACTTGACGGCAAGTCTGAAAGAGGAGCAAGTGGGATTACAACCTCTGTCAAAAATGCAGGATTGGCAATGGCACAATTAAGTATTTTCAATTGAGGGAGATGGGAAATATGATCAAAGATGCCCAAGGGTTCACAAGCATCGGGAGCCAATTCAACTCGGATCATCAAAAGCTCTAGGTTAGGGATTTTTTCGAAAACATCTTTCGTACAACTTTGATGGCTCACACCAAAAAGTTGTACGAGGTTTGGTAAGAGAGACCCTTCACAAGGACATGGCAGGTCTCTTCCCAACATTTGGAGGGACTTCAGTTCTTTCATTTTCCATATCTCAATAGGCAGATACGATAAAGTCTCATCATATTTTTTGATACTAAGATGTCGATGAACAATCAAGTACTCAAGGTTCGAGAGTTTAGATATGGAAGGAGGGATGCTTCGATCATAAACAATGTAAAGGTATCTTAGTTGAAATAGTTTCGCTACTTGCCTACTTCCATTGGGAATTCGATGAATACCATTCGAGCTTCCAATACCTTAAGCAACCTTAAATGTTCCAAATTCATTGGTACTGGATATGGATGATATGGACCAGTACATATGAGAGAGCGTACCGTTGAAACTTGTGCAATTGAGTCACGCACATCTTTGATGGCAAATAAAATACTATTGCGAATGGCCAATCGACGTTGGTTTTGGATATCCTCTGATAAACCATCGACAATACCATTTAAGGCATAGAAAAACTTGGTCTCGACAGCTTCTTTATTACACAAGTACCAAAATGATGAGTGGAGACGATAACCACATATGTTTTCATCATACATGACAACATTTTGGGAGTAAAGCTCAAACAAATAATAGCTAGCCCCATCCGTGAAAGTCGTGACCATGCCTGGGTAGGTAGCTGTTTCCGAGTCACGAAACCCTTCAACACTCCACAGGTTGATCATGTCATACAATAATATCATATGATTTTGTGGGAAAGCTCCAAGGTAGAGGAAGCATGCTTTTAAATGTTGATCTAAGTAGTCGTAGCTGGGGTATAGTATTGTTGATATTTGAGCATATGCATCCTTGTAAACTGAATCTTGTTTATCATCGGCTACCTTATTCCAGTATTCTGTTGTCTTCTCTGCTTTGGATAAAATGTCGGCAACTGTGATGATTGTAAGGGGAAGACCTTCACAGTTCTCGGCAATTTTCTTTCCAGCTCTCTCAAGTCCATACGAGCACGATTCTTCACCAAAGACCTTTTGACGAAGAAGATCCCAACTTTCTTTCTTATTTAAAAATGGTATGTTATATTTCTTCCATTCAGCTATTTGTTGGAGCCTGGTCGTCAGCAATACTCGACTTCCATTATTGTCTTCTGGAATGGAAATAACTCTGTCAATTCAGAACAGAGCTCTATGTTCCATACATCATCCAACACGATCAAGTATCTCAATTTCTTTAAACTTTGGTACACCATGTTTTTCAACTCTGCTAATAATACTAATTCATCTCCATTGAAAATATTTGTTTCTTCAATGCCGGGATTCAATTGTTTTAGAATATCAACCAAGATGTCGACTAATCGATACTTTGGGCCAATTTTGACAAACACACGTCTGCTAAAATGACTCGCAATTGATGGTTCGTGAAAGAGTTTCTTGGCAAGAGTGGTCTTACCAATACCTGCCATTCCACATAGTATGAAAATCATTCCTTTGGATTGTGAGGAATTTTCTCCAAGCCGATCTTTTGGCTGGCTCGAGCTCGAGCTCGAGTTTATTTGGTCGAGCTCGAGCTCGAGCTCGAGCTCGTCGAGTTCTTCTTTTTCTGGCTCGAGCTCGAGCTCGTGTTAATTTTGTCGAGCTCGAGCCCAATCCCTTTTTTTTTTTTTTTCTTTTTTTAAATATTATTTTATTATTAAAAAATATTTTAAAAAATTACAAAATAAACACAAAATTGTGATTATATATTTTTTTAATATTTTTATTTATTTCTATAATATTTTATATTATTATACATTTTTAAATAAAAATAACATATAAAAAATAAAAAAAAATAAAAAAAATAAAAAAATATTAATAAATCCGGCTCGCGAGCCGGCTCGCGAGCTGATGAACAACTAAAATCGGGCTCGAGCTCGGCTCGTCAGAAAGCTCGAGCTCGCGAGCTCGAGCTCGAAAACCTCGAGTCCGAGTTCGAGCTTTTTACGAGCCGGTTCGTCGAGCTCACGAGCCGGCTCGGCTCGTTTACCACCACTAGTGGCAAAGTAGTCAACCAAATAACATTTTATTTAATGTGCATGCAAGTATGGGAAATTTCAAATTTGGGGTCGCTTTCCTTGACACGAGATCACTAATTGATTTAGTATTTTAGAACTCCAACGCCGTTACTTCTATGTTACATCCGATGAAAGTTACACCGGGTGAATTTTTACCGTTAATCTACACACACCAATATGAATGTATGTGTGTTTGTGTGTTTGTGTGCTTATGAATGGTAAAGATCTACCCGGTGTAGCATAGTATAAGCCGAACTCCAAGTTATTTTAAATACGTATTCCCATTTTTATGTAATCTTTTGATTTGATTACTCAACTAGGGAAATTGGAGAGTTAGATGTTATACCTGATTATTTACACTAAGGGAATTTCAATCGTATATCTAATTAAATAATCACTCACTAAGCACATATACACATGGGTGTATGCAATTATTAGTAGATCTATAGTTGAAATCCAACCGATGTAAATAAACTAGGTGTAACATCTCATTGAGAAGGTATTATACATAAATATATTATTTAAATTTGGCTATCGCATTTATACTATTTTAAATATTTTTCTATATAGACTGAATTGTGATGATATTTATACATGGTTTGCCGTGAATAAATTCATGACAAATCCACTTAATTAAGGTAATATTCAATTTTCTTTTTTCTTTTTGTTTTGAAAATAAATCCAACCACAAAACTTATTACGATTAATGAAAACTCTATCATATAATATATGGGGTTATTATGCATATGTCTTTGACCAATCACATTTATTATTTTAGATTGAGGTGTTATATTTTTTTCATTAATAAGTCCATCACTTTAATATGTATTATGAGTAACTTGATGTTTATAACAAAATTACCCTCAAACCTTTCAAACCAGTACCCCTAATTTAATTCTAATTTCGACAATTTTTTTTTTTGAATTTTGACCTTTTCTTTTCAATTTTTTTTTTCCATTTTTTTATTACTATCTACGTAATAACATTACTATCTACTATTGTAATCGTACTTTAGTTGACAGTAAAATTACTGTAAACACAATAATATTACTATCACTCACATCAAATTTTTTATTTTTTGCTTTTTGATTTTTTTATTTGTTGACCGGTCAACGTAATAATATTACTGCCTACTATTGTAATATTATTGTAGTTGACAATCATATAACTATCAACCTCACTAATATTACTGTATTTGATGATCATATTGCTACCAACCTCACTAATAGTACTGTTTTTCACAATAATATTACTGTTGTACAAAATTACTATCAACCACAATTTTCCACCCCTATTATTTTGCTTGGTCTTTGTTGACCGATCAACATAATATTATTATTGTATTACACAATAATTTATTATGTGACATAGTGATTTATTGTATTAACATTATTGTGCTATATAGTAATTTTTGGTTGAGGTGAGAGAAATAACGTAATTATGTGTGAAATCATACACTATGGTACACATCCTCAACTTGACATGTGTGTCCAAAGTATGTTGTTGAATAAGTAGTTGGTAAAAGAGGAGCAGGTATGTATCACTATAATTTTCAAACAAACTAAACCAATTCAACTATAATTGGTGATTAGCTAAAATGTCAAAAGATAAAGTCGTCATTACTCATTACATTAAACAAAGACCCAGCAGTCCGTCCACGCTGTTTTTTTATTTTTATTTTATTTTTTTATTATTATTATTATTATTATTATTATTATTATTATTATTATTATTATTATTATTATTATTATTATTATTATTATTATTATTATTATTATTATTATTATTATTATTATTATTATTATTATTATTATTATTATTATTATTATTATTATTATTATTATTATTATTATTATTATTATTATTATTATTATTATTATTATTATTATTATTATTATTATTATTATTATTATTATTATTATTATTATTTCACTTTTTACTTTAATTTTTTTACTTTTAAAAGCAACATCTTTTTTAATTTCTTCACATTTTTGCTATACACTTTTTCACCCTTTCTATTAGTAGTAAATTGAGGTTGTCTAGGGTTCAAGAGAGTTGTACTTCTCGAAACATAATCTACCAACCCAATAATAGGGGTAATGGCAAATAGGCCCATGACAAGGGCACTTAATTAAAATAGGGACATCCACTTTTTTTGTCTTTCAAATAAATCCACCCCATTCAAACTTATTTGCAAATAAGGAAAATCCCTTTATATATACCAAAATTACCCCCAATTCATTGAAACCCAATTCAACTCCAATTTCATTATTTACACCCCAATTTAGCCCAATTTCATCAAATAACCAATTTTAACCCAAATTTCAATTTTGACCCCAATTTTAACCCTAATTCTTATCAATTCCACCCATTATGCTCTAACTTCTTTAATATTACACATTGACCCCGGATTTTAACAAATATATCACATTAACCCCCAAAACTTTTTTTTTTCAGAAAATAATTTTTTTTTCTGAAATATTTTTTTTCCGGCCAGATTCCGGCGTTGACTTTTTTTTTTTTTTTTTTTGAATTTTGTTTTCCTGAAATTTTTTCCGGCCGGTCATCGGCCGTTGACCACCGGGTCTCCGGCGATGACTTTTTTTTTTTTTTTTCTTAAAAAAAATATTTTAATTAATTTTACTGTCTTGGCTGCTAAATTACTGTCTCCGGCAGCTATTTAACTGTCGGAGATAGTAATTGAACTGTTAATTGACTGTTTTTTTTTTTCAAAAATATTTTAATTAATATTACTGTATTCGTTGCTAAATTACTGTCTCCAGCAGTTATTTAACTGTCGGAGACAGAAATTTAACTGTTAATTGACTTTTTTATTCTTAAAAAAAATATTTTTAATTAATATTACTGTATTCGTTGCTAAATTACTGTCTCCAGCAGTTATTTAACTGTCGGAGACAGTAATTTAACTGTTAATTGACTTTTTTATTCTTAAAAAAAATATTTGTAATTAATATTACTGTATTCGTTGCTAAATTACTGTCTCCAACAGTTATTTAATTGTCGAAGACAGTAATTTAACTGTTAATTGACTTTTTTATTCTTAAAAAAAATATTTTTAATTAATATTACTGTATTCGTTGCTAAATTACTGTCTCCAGCAGTTATTTAACTGTCGGAGACAGTAATTTAACTGTTAATTGACTTTTTTATTCTTAAAAAAAATATTTTTAATTAATATTACTGTATTCGTTGCTAAATTACTGTCTCCCGCCGTTATTTAACTGTCGGAGACAGTAATTTAACTGTTAATTGACTTTTTTATTCTTAAAAAAAATATTTTTAATTAATATTACTGTATTCGTTGCAAAATTACTGTCTCCAACAGTTATTTAACTGTCGGAGACAGTAACTTAACTATTAATTGACTTTTTTTTTTTTTTTTTTTAATTTTTTTCCTTAAAAAAGATTTATTTTAATTAATATTACTGTCTTGGATGTTAAATTACTGTCTCCAACAGTAATTTAACTGTCTTAGACAATAATATTAATAATATTACTGTTCGGAAAAATAATATTCATAATATTACTGTCCCAAACAGTAATATTCTGTCTGAGACAGTAATTTTGTAGTCAAGACAGTAATATTAATTAAAATATTTTTTTTTTAAGAAAGAACAATTCAAAAAAAAAAAAAAAAAAAAAAAAAGAAAGTCAACGCCGGAGACCGGCGGTCAACGGTGGTTGACCGGCCGGAAAAAAAAAATCAGGAAAAAAAAATTTCAAAAAAAAAAAAAAAAAAAAGTCAACGCCGGAGGCCGGCGGTCTCCGGCGGTCAACGCCGGAATCTCGCCGGAAAAAAAACAGTTCAGAAAAAAAATTATTTTCTGAAAAAAAAAAGTTTTGGGGGTTAATGTGATATATTTGTTTAAATCCGGGGTCAATGTGTAATATTAAGGAAGTTAGAGCATAATGGGTGGAATTGTTAAGAATTATATTATTGAGGGTATTTTAGACTAAAGACATGGGGATGGGCTTAATTGAAAGACTGTTTTTTTTGTGGACTAAAATGCATTTAAGTCCCATGTGATGGGCCTTTTTGCCATTTGCCCATAATAATATGCTACATAGGATAAATAGGAACCCTATAACCCTATAAAAAAAGTACTAATTAATAACTGATAATTAACTAAGATTTGATTATAGAGCAATAATAATTACAATAAAATAATAAATCAGTTCTTTATGCCGTATTGAAAGACATATATATATATCCTTCTATTCTATCGTCTTCTTCAATATACATAAACCCTAATCATCGACTCTTTCTTCTTATTCATCATCGATCGGTCGATTGTTGACTTCGAACACACAACAACGATTGTATATAAATCGTGTACAGAAATACCAAAATTGTTTAAGTGGTAAGACCATACATACTAAGTTGAAGACCAAAAAATAAAATATTTTACTAAATGTAAAACCTCATACTACTAATATGTCCCCCATTCCCATTTGCATATTATACCTCTTATTTCTTTAGTGCAAGACCACAAAATCAAAAATTAAAAAAGATTTTTTTTTTTTGAAAACAACGAGTGGAGGGAAACCGTAGAAGGCAAGGACGAGGAACTCAATTCTCAAATTATACATGTTGAATTTGGTGAAGAAACTGTTGAACTCCTTAATTCAACCTGTACATGTTGAAAATCGTCCGCAAATTATACATGTACAGGTCGAATTTATGGCACAGTTCTGTTGATGTCGATTTTTGAGCTCATTGTCGACGAGTAAGTGTCAATTTTTTAGAACATAATTTGGCATCATGTGATATCGATCTTATTAAAAATTATCGACTCGTGGATCGATTCGATTTTGGTTCAAATAATTTGACATCAATGAATGTCGTTTTTGGGGGTTTTATTGACACCATAATATCGACTTGTTTAGAATTTTATGGACATTGAGATGTCGAAAATTAACTCTTACAATTTTTATTTTTATTTTTGATTTTTTGGAAATGATTGAGTTTCTTATAAATGTATTTGTGTTTTGCAGTGAAACTTCGTGTGCCCCAGACCTTAGTATATGGCTCCACCGGTCATATCGACTACTGAAGTTGGTGGATCTAGTATCTACCAGGTTGCTCCCAGAGGGCCACAACAAATACTGTAATTCATGCCGCAATTTGAGAAGCATGTCTTTAGACCTTATTTTGACTGGACATATATTTTTTGATACGAACCCCAGTAGAACTTGTTACGTAACCCAATATCTTACACAAAAGCAAGATCAAAACATTCAAATAATAAGGATTCAAAGGGGTGGAATCGCGACCCGATGTTTATAAAGAAGCAGAAACCTTTGTGAAGACGTTCTTAAAAAACTTGAGAAAATAATCTCAATATTTTATTTAAAATTCGTCCATTAAAATAAGCTAAATTGGCAACCTATTTATAAGTGTTAAAAACACTCATTTTTTACAAGGAAAATGACTCATACCTAAACTATAATAAGGAAATTCTGATTAATATATCTTAAATTAAAAACGTGCATAACTAAATTAAATAGGGGTTTTTATGAATAAGTGCATGACCAACAATCTTTATTATTCTAAGTTCAGTGGTTATATCTCTTTCGCCAATAAG
The DNA here is from genome assembly GCF_056151865.1 of Erythranthe guttata. Taxonomy (NCBI): domain Eukaryota; kingdom Viridiplantae; phylum Streptophyta; class Magnoliopsida; order Lamiales; family Phrymaceae; genus Erythranthe; species Erythranthe guttata. The sequence continues at coordinate 13,831,284 of NC_142536.1, read as the reverse complement.
TCCATCCATTTAATATTTATTATAAATAAAGGCAAAATTAATGTATATGACAAAATTACCCCCAACCCTTTAAACTCAATTCCTAATTGTGACCTCAATTTAACTTCAATTTAATCAATTCTCAAAAATCCATTTTTGACTTATTCTTTTTTTAAACATTTATTTTTTTCCGCCGTCGGTCTCCGGCGTTGACTTTATTAGATTTTTTTTCCCTAAAACTGTTATCCTTTTTTTTTACGCCAGGCGCTGAAGTTGACCGTAATTGTATTGTAATTAACATTAATTATATTATCGCTGATAGTAATTGTACTGTCATTGACAGTATATTTACTGTCAATCACAACAATATTATTATTTTTTTGGTTTTTTTTTTTTTTGTTTGATTTGTTGACAAGTTAACATAATTATATTACCGTCGTTGACGGTAAAAACTGTAAACACAATAATATTATTAACAACCATATCAATATTTTTTTTTAATCCTTTTTGTTTGTTTGATTTGTTGACCGATTAACGTAATAATATTACTGTTAACTATTGTAATATTACTATAAACACAATAATATTATTGTGGTTGACGGTAATATTACTGTCGTCACATTAATATTACTGTGGATGACAATAATATTACTGTCAACTACATCAATATTAATTCTTTTGGCTTTTTATTATGTTTGCCTTTTTGAACGGTCACCATATTAATATTACTCTATTACATAATAATAATAATAATAATAATAATAATAATAATAATAATAATAATAATAATAATAATAATAATAATAATAATAATAATAATAATAATAATAATAATAATAATAATAATAATAATAATAATAATAATAATAATAATAATAATAATAATAATAATAATAATAATAATAATAATAATAATAATAATAATAATAATGATGATAATAATAATAATAATAATAATAATAATGATGATAATAATAATAATAATAATAATAATAATAATAATAATAATAATAATAATAATAATAATAATAATAATAATAATAATAATAATAATAATAATAATAATAATAATAATAATAATAATAATAATAATAATAATAATAATAATAATAATAATAATAATAATAATAATAATAATAATAATAATAATAATAATAATAATAATAATAATAATAATAATAATAATAATAATAATAATAATAATAATAATAATAATAATAATAATAATAATAATAATAATAATAATAATAATAATAATAATAATAATAATAATAATAATAATAATAATAATAATAATAATAATAATAATAATAATAATAATAATAATAATAATAATAATAATAATAATAATAGTGATTTTTGTGGTGTTAATATTACTGTGCTAGAGAGTAATATAACAATATTATTGTGTTAAACTGTAGTATAGTTAATCTTACTGTGTTAAATAGTAATATAGTTAATATGACGGTCAACCACAACAATATTACTATTTAAACAGGCAAAAATATGTTGAAAAAGAAAAAAAAAAATCAAAAAAAAAAAGTCAACGCCGCCAGAGACCAGTGTTGACCGCCGGTCAGCGGTGGCAGAAATAAGAAAAAGAAATAATATCGAAAAAGTCAACGTCGAAACCGGCGGAAAAAGCAGGACGAAAAAAAAAAGTAAACGCAGGAGACCAACGGCCAATGACAACGAAGGGCAAAATTGTACTCCAAATTGAGTTTTGGGTCAAAATTGAATAATATGTGAAATTTAGGGTCAAATTGAGTTTAAATTGAATTTAAACGACGAAATTGGAGCATATTAAAATTTGAGGGGGTATTTTAGTCTTTTACACACATCTGGATAATGTCTGGATTTGTTTGGAAAATTTTATTTTTGTGTGGACCCTTTATGAATAAGATGGTGTTTGCAAATGATTTTCCAAAGTGATTATGAGTTTTTTTTTTCATCAGTGTTTTTTAAACATTAAAAAGCTCATAATCACATTTGAAAAGCGTTTGCAAACACCACCTAAGTATCACATTATGGACTTATTTGTAATGTTCCTGATACGCGTAAAACCTACGTATGAAAAACCGCAAGTGTACAGTATCGCGTTTTGTAGAATAGTGAAGTTCAGATATCGATCCACAGAAAATTAAGTTTCTATATCTACCAAGTACCGTAATTATACTATCCTAAACTTTATCTAAACAATCGAAAGGGTGGGGATGAAGCTAAAAAGAAAAGAAACAATAAATAGAAAAACCGCGGTCCACCAGTACAAGCGAGGAATTCCGACGTGTAATGGCTTATAGGGTAAAATTCACCAGTGTACTATCGATAAAGATCTACAAATCCGAATCTAATGTCAATTCAATATTCGCTAACCCAGACACTAAAATACCCTAACCCCCGTATCAAGTGTAGTTAGAGTCTACCCACAGGTTCGACGTCTCCGTTCAGAACCTGATATTAAGAGAGCATTTAGGTCAAGTTCTTAAGGGCTACACGAGGTGCATCACGTCTCCGTTTCCACAACCCGAGCTATGTTTTCCTAAAACCAAGTTTATATCCGAATTAGTCAGCTGAAGTGCGATTTTTCATTATCATCCAAGATAAGAAAGCATACTGCAGCATGGCCGTGTTTTCAGGGTTTGATTTGTTATGTTATGCATCTGGCATTAGAGAAATTGGATCAAGAGATGGAGTCCCCGGCGATGCAAGATCCGAGTATTTGCACACACTATCTTTGGAATACTCATGGGCTCCCACGCGCGTGCAAAATTGTGCAGAAAATGGAAGATAATGACACGTTCGTCATTTCAGACTTGCATCCATTCTCGAGTACCGTGGCAGTTGAGCCTTTGGAGCTACCTGAGTATCAAGTAAACCGAGAGGAGATTGTGGATAGACAGATTGATGACCTGAATTGCAATTTGAAGAAGATGAATTACATGAGTAAGATAAATGCCGTGGGTTCATTGCGTGGCATCGTTTATCCGTCTACGTCGCATCTGTCCGAGCCATCATTTGTTAAGACCAAAGGACGACCAAAGAATAACTCGACAAAGAGAGACCCTTCCGGATGGCAGTATCATAATGACGAAGAGACAATTAAGTCGTCTTGTGGTTCCAACGGTCACCAAACCTCATCTGGTGCAAAGATTCCTAAAGCAAAGGTTGAGAGAAGCACTGATGGAACGCCTCAATCGAAGATGAAAGGTCGTGGTTCTCGTATTCCCACACAAGAATTTGCTGCCCCTACAATACCTGCACATGAAGTAATCGACTTTTATTCTTTCGTGCCCAGATTTATGGTCCGTCTTATTCAAGATTATGTTAACGTGATGGCGGATGGCAACTGTAGGTACCGGTGTGTTGCTCAAGCCGTGTACGGGGATCAAGAAAGATGGCCACGAGTGAGAGGGGAGTTGCTTATTGAGTTATACGAGCATGCTAATGTGTACACGGCGATGTTTGGCAGTACCGGATACGTTGAGGTCATACGCAAGTGTGACTGGACCTCAGGACCTTGTCCACAAGCTTATTGGATGGACATGAATGAAATGGGATTGGCTATTGCTACCAGATACAGTGCATTAGTGGTACTTTTGACTCAAGTAGGGAGTATGACTTACCTTCCTATGTTTGGCAGTGGTCACTTATCATGTATGATTGTTGTGACATTGCACAACAATCATTTCATGTTTGTTAATTTGGTCGCGAATAGTCCTCTACCACCAATCCATCCGGCATGGGTACACCATAGAGCTAAAAACTTGAGGCACTTACTCAAAATGTACAAACCCCGACTACTCTTGTACGAACAATTAAAGTCTGGTCGGTAGTTCAATTTGTAGTTGTATTTGAATTCTAGTTCAATTTGTATTTGTATTTGAAATTTTAGATCAATTTGTAGTTGTATCTGAAATCTAGTTGAATTTGTATTTGTATTTGAAATTTAGATCAATTTGTAGTTTTATTTGAATTCTAGTTCAATTTGTATTTGTATTTGAATTTTTAGGTCAATTTGAGTGTCTGAAATAAATTGGTTAATTAAAAAACAAATCAATTAGTGATTTCGTACTGAATTTCACGAAACATTACATTATATTTCGTGGAAAAATCTACGAAATATGATGTACTATTTCGTGGAAAACTCCACGAAATATGATGTACAATTTCATGTATTAATACACGAAATACACGATTTTTTTCAATCTAACAGTTTCGTCCTTCGTGTTCTATAGCAATAAACACTTATATTTCGTGTAACAATACACGAAATTATTGAGTGGATTTCGTGTAATAATACACGAAATAGCGGGCGAATTTGTTTTTTTTTTTTTGGGAGAGTTACAAATGAAATAAATCGCACTGCAAGGCGGTAAAAATTGCACTATGAATAGCATTTCAGTAAAAGAAAGGGAATTTTTTTCAAAAAAATAATTAGGGCAAATTTTACTTTCCCCCTTATACTTTGGCTCGGTATCACTTTATCCATTCTATTCTCGATTGCATCGATTTGACGAATTGCATTTGAAAAATTGTCTCAATGTGGCCCTCGTTGTTAGTTGTCAGATATTTGACCTTAACACCGTTTGGTCTAGATCTCTGAAATTACAAAAATGCCACCCCTCCCAGTTTAAATAATTATTAAAAAAACAAAAAAAGGAAAAAAAATCAAGAGAACGAGAAAGCATAGTCCACGACGGCAGCCACAATTTATTTTTATTATTTTTTATTTTTTTAATAATTATTTAAACTGGGAGGAGTGGCTTTTTTGTAATTTTCAGACCTTAGACCAAACAGTGTTAAGGTCAAATATTTGAAAACTAACGGCGAGAGCCACATTGAGATAATTCTCCAAGTACGGGGGGGGGGGGGGGGGTGCAAATAGATGCAATCGAGTGTAGAAAGGGATAAAGTGATATCGAGCCAAAGTACAAGGGGGAAAGTGATTTTTTTACCCAAATAATTGTTTAAATTGAGTCGAAGTCAAAATGTTATGTCGATCCCATTATGTATGATATAATAACGTTAAAGTCCCTGTGATATTCGTAATTGCAACCACCCCTGATGTTAGGATTTCTAACATTCGGTTAATTTCAAGGAGTGTTTGGAATCATCAATAAACTCAATGTCTAAATACCGATTGTGGTGGTCGGTATATCGGCCGCCATATCGGCATCGGTTATAAACATGTATGATTTTGTTGAGGCGGTTTGGAATATGTTTTTTGACAACGAGCCGGTTTATATCGGTTCAATCTCCAGAACCAAACCAAGTACTACCCCCACAACTCGTAACTCGCAAGAAGAAAGAATTTGGTGATAACTCAGAACATGAGTTTATGCTTTGTTATTTTTATGTTAATTGTTGATGCGAAGGATTTGCATAGTACCATCATATACAAACAATTAATCCAAAGCATCCATAACATTCATAATAATCAAGTACAACCGTTGCAAACTATTTTTTCCGGAACATAATATCGGTTTCTCCACTTCAAAACCCTGTGTAAAATTTTAAAAGTGAAACTAAAAAAACACATAAAACTCCGAATTAATAATCACACAACATTGAAATTAAAATTATCTTGAAATAGTAATTACAATCATTGTCCTAAATATCAAAAAACAATATCTCAAAGTTTTGCACACATTATTGCAACATCCAATTGATAAATTGAATGATAAATAGCAATCCAATCACCACAGATATTATCGCAAACTTAAAATAAAAATAAAAATAAAAAAGAACAATTATTTTTCATCATATTGCATCAAATCATGAGCTGTCTGAAAGATCACGTTCCTGTATTTTTCTTGGAAAATTCTTCAATTCTTCATTTGCTCAAGTTCAGAGGCAAGCCTCTGCATCAATACTTAGAAAATTATAAACTTTACAAGTCAACTAAAAAAAAGAAGAAAAAAATACTTCTACTTAAATATTATTTAAATTAGAGCTTCTATGATAGATGTCTAAATATTATCAAATAAACACATATTACAATTAAAAAAATATATCACTTATACAGACTCACGAAGCTAGAAATTTGTTATAGGGTTTGGGTGAGCTTAAAATTTTCAATATTGGTTCAGGGCAGAGCTCCTGAATTTTGTTAGGATTATTTGCCTAAAGTAGTACAAAATAAAAATATAAATAGACGTTAATTTAATTCCTTAAAGTTGCATTTTAAAACATTTCAAAATATAATTATGTTAACTCCTTACAAATTACAATTGGCTCAATCGAGTTTTAATTACAAAGCCTCACTCAACGTTCATAATTATCACATTGTGCAATATACTAGATATCTATGATATTCAAACATATATACACACAAGCACGATGAATTTTATTTCTAAACATCAAACATTAAGCACATATTGATTATCAAAATCATAAAAATCATTGGGCCTTAATCGGATCGTGTATTTATCAAAATTAACAATTTTCACCTCAAACAACTAAAATGTCAACAATGAAGAGAGAGAGAGAGAGAGAGAGAGAGAGAGAGAGAGAGAGAGAGAGAGAGAGAGAGAGAGAGAGAGAGAGAGAGAGAGAGAGAGAGAGAGAGAGAGAGAGAGAGAGAGAGAGAGAGAGAGAGAGAGAGAGAGAGAGAGAGAGAGAGAGATTACCTCAAACATTTATGGAGTAGTTATCTTGGTTGTCATGTGTGGATGCTCTCATCATCCCATGAAGAACGAACTCGGAGGACTAGTGAACTTTCGTCACCATATTTGTCGTCCCAATCCCTTTTTAGGTTCTTTGCACATCTCACAACCATAGGATCGCAATCAACTATTTCAATCTCACTTAGTAATCTATTGAATGTCGTCACGGGGATCTCTATTAACTTGTAGCAATGTACGATGTCAACCAACATAAGCATAGGCATGCACGAATCACTTTGAAACGTCCAATGCTCCAGATCAGTGTCTTCAATAGTAAGAGATATAAGACTTTGGAATTCGTTGTCATGAACTTCCCATGTTGGGCCTCTAAAGGCAAAGCATTCCAACTTCAAATATTTAAGATTTGGCAATGCCGAAATCTTGCTCATTTCTTCCCACTTATAGCCTAAGCCTTTCAAAGTTAACTTTGTAAGACTTGACGGAAATTCTGAAAGGGGAGCGAGTGGGGTGACAACCTCGGTAAAAAATATAGGATTCGCAATGGCACAATTAAGTATTTTCAGTCGAGGGAGATGGGAAATATGATCAAAGATGCCCAATGGTTCACAAGCATCGGGAGCCAATTCAACTTGGATCATCAAAAGCTCTAGGTTATGGATTTTTTCGAAAACATCTTTCGTACAACTTTGATGGCTCACACCAATAAGTTGTACGAGGTTTGGTAAGAGAGACCCTTCACAAGGAGATGGCAGGTCTCTTCCCACGATTTGGAGGGACTTCAGTTCTTTCATTTTCCATATCTCAATAGGCAGATACGATAAAGTCGCATCATATTTTTTGATACTCAGGCGTCGATCAACAATCATGTACTCAAGGTTCGAGAGTTTAGATATGGAAGGAGGGAGGCTTTGATCATAAACGATGGCAAGGTATCTTAGTTGAAATAGTTTCGCCACTTCCATTGGGAACTCGATGAATATTATTCGAGCTTCCAATATCTTAAGCAACCTTAGATGTTTCAAATCCATTGGTACTGGATACTTATGATATGGACCAGTACATAGGAGAGAGCGTACCGTTGAAACTTGTGCAATTGAGTCACGCACATCTTTGATGGCAAATAAAATACTATTGCGAATGGCCAATCGACGCTGGTTTTTGATATCCTCTGATAAACCATCGACAAGACCATTTAAGGCATATAAAAACTTGGTCTCGACAGCTTCTTTGTTACACAAGTACCAAAATGATGAGTGGAGACGATAACGACATATTTTTTCATCATACATGACAACATTTTGGGAGTAAAGCTCAAACAAATAATAGCTAGCCCCATCCGTGAAAGTCGTGACCATGCCTGGGTAGGTAGCTGTTTCCGAGTCACGAAACCCTTCAACACTCCACAAGTTGATCATGTCATACAATAATATCATATGATTTTGTGGGAAAGCTCCAAGGTAGAGAAAACATGCTTTTAAATGTTGATCTAAGTAGTCGTAGCTCGGGTATAGTACTGTTGATATTTTAGCATATGCATCCTTGTAGACTGAATCTTGTTTATCATCGGCTACCTTGTTCCAGTACTCTGTCGTCTTCTCTGCTTTGGATAAAATGTCGGCAACTGTAATGATTGTAAGGGGAAGACCTTCACAGTTCTCGGCAATTTTCTTTCCAGCTCTCTCAAGTCCATACGAGCACGATTCTTCACCAAACAACTTTTGACGAAGAAGATCCCAACTTTCTTTCTTATTTAAGAATGGTATGTTATATTTCTTCCATTCTGCTATTTGTTGGAGCCTGGTCGTCAGCAATACTCGACTTCCATTATTGTCTTCTGGAAATAACTCTGTCAATTCAGAACAGAGCTCTCTGTTCCATACATCATCCAACACGATCAAGTATCTCAATTTCTTTAAACTTTGGTACACCATGTTTTTCAACTCAGCTAATAATACTAATTCATCTCCATTGAGAATATTTGTTTCTTCAATGCCAGGATTCAATTGTTTTAGAATATCAACCAAGATGTCGACTAATCGATACTTTGGGCCAATTTTGACAAACACACGTATGCTAAAATGACTCGCAATTGATGGTTCGTGAAAGAGTTTCTTGGCAAGAGTGGTCTTACCAATACCTGCCATTCCACAGAGTCTGACAATCATTCCTTTGGATTGTGAGGAATTTTCTCCAAGCTGATCTTTGATTCTCATAAATAGATCAGATAGCCCAACCATGTTGGACTCGTTTCCATCAAAAGCAATTCTTGAACGGACCGCACAATCATCTTCCTTTTCTTCGGGCGAAGGGTTGCATAACTCATGAGCGTAGGCCTTGTTCATCTTGTTCGCCGTCTCAATAAATGAATCGATATCTTGCTTTATTTCCTGCACATCTACTGAGAACAACGTTAATGGTGGATGATTAGTGGTCTCTTCTTCTTTATCTTCTTCTTTTTCTTCGGATTGTGAATGGAACTGATCTGCGACGTGGAATTCTAAAACATCTTCAAATTTGTGCACCGTATCTATGATTTCCGCCTCCAAAGTTTTGACCATCTTCATGTTAACGGTGCTCCTCCTCGTGTTGAATTGTCTGAGAGCTTCTCGTAAGGAACGAACCTCCTTGTAGAGAAGTTCTATGATTTGTGGGGATGAATTTTTAGCAATTGAAATATGTGAAGAATTTAAAAGGCGATCAATTGTTTGCTCAAGAGAAGACACAGCAGCATAAGCCATCTCTCTCTCTCTCTCTCTCTCTCTCTCTCTCTCTCTCTCTCTCTCTCTCTCTCTCTCTCTCTCTAATATGTCATATAAATTTCATCTCACTGGATGTTTGGGACAATTATTCTTCGTAGGCATTTGTTTGTGAAGTTATTCCTATCGCCAAAGATGTGTGGCAAAGTAGTCAACCAAATAACATTTTATTTAATGTGCATGCAAGTATGGGAAATTTCAAATTTGGGGTCGCTTTCCTTGACACGAGATCACTAATTGATTTAGTATTTTAGAACTCCAACGCCGTTACTTCTATGTTACATCCGATGAAGGTTACACCAGGTGAATTTTTACCGTTGATCTACACACACCAATATGAATGTATGTGTGTTTGTGTGCTTATGAATGGTAAAGATCTACCCGGTGTAGCATAGTATAAGCCGAACTCCAAGTTATTTTAAATACGTATTCCCATTTTTATGTAATCTTTTGATTTGATTACTCAACTAGGGAAATTGGAGAGTTAGATGTTATACCTGATTATTTACACTAAGGGAATTTCAATCGTATATCTAATTAAATAATCACTCACTAAGCACATATACACATGGGTGTATGCAATTATTAGTAGATCTATAGTTGAAATCCAACCGATGTAAATAAACTAGGTGTAACATCTCATTGAGAAGGTATTATACATAAATATATTATTTAAATTTGGCTATCGCATTTATACTATTTTAAATATTTTTCTATATAGACTGAATTGTGATGATATTTATACATGGTTTGCCGTGAATAAATTCATGACAAATCCACTTAATTAAGGTAATATTCAATTTTCTTTTTTCTTTTTGTTTTGAAAATAAATCCAACCACAAAACTTATTACGATTAATGAAAACTCTATCATATATAAAAAATGGGGTTATTATGCATATGTTTTTGACCAATCACATTTATTATTTTAGGTTGAGGTGTTATATTTTTTTCATTAATAAGTCCATCACTTTAATATGTATTATGAGTAACTTGATGTTTATAACAAAATTACCCTTAAACCTTTCAAACCAGTACCCCTAATTTAATTCTAATTTCGACAAATTTTCTTTTTGAATTTTGACTTTTCTTTTCAATTTTTTTTTTCCATTTTTTTATTACTATCTACGTAATAACATTAATATCTACTATTGTAATCGTACTTTAGTTGACAGATAATTACTGTAAACACAATAATATTACTATCACTCACATCAAAATTTTTAATTTTTGATTTTTGATTTTTTTTATTTGTTGACCGGTCAACGTAATAATAATACTGCCTACTATTGTAATATTATTGTAGTTGACAATCATATTAATATCAACCTCACTAATATTACTGTATTTGACGATCATATTGCTACCAACCTCACTAATATTACTGTTTTTCACAATAATATTACTGTTGTACACCATTACTATCAACCACAATTTTCCCCCCTATTATTTTGCTTGTCTTTGTTGACCGATCAACATAATATTATTATTTATTACACAATAATTTATTATGTGACATAGTGATTTATTGTATTAACATTATTGTGCTATATAGTAATATTGCAATATTACTATGTTAAATAGTAATATAGTTAATATTATTATCAACCACAATACTATTACTGTTTTTACTCAAAAAAAATTAAAACTAAAAAGATAAAAAAAAAAAAAAAAAAGGTCAACGCCGCCGGAGATCGATATCGACCGTTGGTTAGTGACGACGGCATAAAAAGGGAGTGCATTATTTAAAAAAATATATATAAATTTAGTTAAAACATTCAATTTAAATTGATGGTTGTGACATATATCGATTATAGTTTAGTTTAAAGGGGGTCTCGCATATTACCCCTAATAACAAATGTTACATTTCATTAAAAAAAAATGTTTGAATTTTTGGTTGAGGTGAGAGAAATAACGTAATTACGTGTGAAATCATACACTATGGTACACATCCTCAACTTGACATGTGTGTCCAAAGTATGTTGTTGAATAAGTAGTTGGTAAAAGAGGAGCAGGTATGTATCACTATAATTTTCAAACAAACTAAACCAATTCAACTATAATTGGTGATTAGCTAAAATGTCAAAAGATAAAGTCGTCATTACTTTTTTTTTTTTTTTTTTTTTTTTTTTTTTTTTGGTAATGCAGGAACCCGCAGCCAACCATATAGGTGCACTGGGTAAACCTACACTCTCGTATAATAGCTTGCAAAGCTTACGAGAGATGTAAACCACACTAGGCTAACCATGTGTGACAAGCTCGACCTAGCGACCGTTGGCAAGGGGATTCGAACTTGAATCAATTGACCCAAGCTCTCTTGCTCCAACCGCTAGGCCACCCTTGCGGGTTAAAGTCGTCATTACTCATTACATTAAACAAAGACCCAGCAGTCCGTCCACGCTGTTTTTTTATTTTTATTTTATTATTATTATTATTATTATTATTATTATTATTATTATTATTATTATTATTATTATTATTATTATTATTATTATTATTATTATTATTATTATTATTATTATTATTATTATTATTATTATACTTTTTACTTTAATTTTTTTACTTTTAAAAGCACCATCTATTTTAATTTCTTCACATTTTTGCTATACACTTTTTCACCCTTTCTATTAGTAATAAGTTGGGTTGTTTAGGGTTCAAGAGAGTTGTACTTCTCGAAACATAATCTACCAATAATAATATGCTACATAGGATAAATAGGAACCCTATAACCCTATAAAAAAAGTACTAATTAGTAACTGATAATTAACTAAGATTTGATTATAGAGCAATAATAATTACAATAAAATAATAAATCAGTTCTTTATGCCGTAGCATTGAAAGACATATATATATATCCTTCTATTCTATCGTCTTCTTCAATTTACATAATCCCTAATCATCGACTCTTTCTTCTTATTCATCATCGATCGGTCGATTGTTGATTTCGAACACACAACAACGATTGTATATAAATCGTGTACAGAAATACCAAAATTGTTTTAAGTGGTAAGACCATACATACTAAGTTGAAGACCAAAAAATAAAATATTTTACTAAATGTAAAACTTCATACTACTAATATGTCCCCCATTCCCATTTTGCATATTATACCTCTTATTTCTTTAGTGCAAGACCACAAAATCAAAAATTAAAAAGATTTTTTTTTTTTTGAAAACAACGAGTGGAGGGAAACCGTAGAAGGCAAGGACGAGGAACTCAATTCTCAAATTATACATGTTGAATTTGGTGAAGAAACTGTTGAACTCCTTAATTCGACGGGCACATGTTGAAAATCGTCCGCAAATTATACATGTACAGCTCGAATTTATGGCACATTTCTGTTGATGTCGATTTTTGAGCTCATTGTCGACGAGTAAGTGTCAATTTTTTCGAACATAATTTTACATCATGTGATATAGATCTTATTCAAAAACAATCGTATGGACATTGAGATGTCGAAAATTAACGCTTAGATTTTTTTTAGTGTAAAATTTATTTTGCACCCCTGTATTATGCAAAATGTATAATTTACCCCCTGATGTATAGAAAACATCAAACACCCTCCTGCCGTTAGCCTTTTTCCTGATTTTGTTAGTCAAACCCTTTGACTGGTTGTTTTAAAGAGTTATTGTCTTTTTTTTTTATGAAAATAGCCCGAAAAATTTTAACCCTAATTAATTTGAAAGAATTACAAATTAAAAACAAAGCTTTTCATATTTATCATAAAAACCCAAAAAAGGAAAACTAGAAACCCCCAAAATCAAATTAAATACTAAGATTGAGGAAAAAACCCCTAATTTGTACTAACGGCAAAAATCGTCAACAATCCCCAAAAAATACACCTTGTTTTTACTTAAAATCGTATCCATAACCTTCTAAGTTCATTGAAATTGAAGCGGGTTAAAAGAGTCATTGCACACATAAATTTAACACCATTAAATGTTTTACCATTGACCGTGAAAAATAGGAGGGCGTTTGATGTTTTCTACATATTGGATTGGGGGAGAAGAGTGCATAAATGATACCTTCCACATAGTATCCAGAAGAGTGCATAAATGATACCTTCCACATAGTATCCAGACTCCGGATAAAGGCGTCACTTTTCTGTACCTATTTGTTAATAAAATAGCGACTGTGAGCCTATAGATAATCTTGTAACACTATTTATTAAGGGGTCATTAGCAATAAACCCCTCATATTGATAATAAATGGTGATATGTCTAACCCTTAAATCTTTCTTTGTGATAACCCCTAGAATTTGTATTTCCAATTCTACCCTTATGTCAATTAACATAATTAGTCTCAATTATTCCTTTTTTCACTCTTTCCATAACAATAATCTAATTCCTAAAAATCTACTTCCAAATTTCTAAAAAATTGCTACCAAATCAAAAAATAGGATTTTTTATTTATTTATTATTTTGTATTATTTTCGGATTTTATAGCCACTTTTTTATTATTTTTTATTATTTTTTTAATTTTTTTTAAACAAAAATTTGATTTTTTTTTCTCGACAGATTTACAACTCCGAATATGACTATAGTTGAATATGACTATTATGTGACTACGCTGTGTATAATAGTGTAATTAACATATTGTAGAAGCATAATTATTAATATAACAGTAAGAATATGACTACTATGTGAATGTGAATGTGACTGTGCTTTGTAAAACATTATAATTAACAGACAGTAGAAACATGAATATGACTATTATGTGACCACAGTTTGTATAACATACTGAACATGATAGTGGAAATATGACTATTATATGACTAGCAACTGCGTAATGTGACTACAAGTAATCAGCACTTGAAAAAACTTGCAATATTAACAGCAAAATACATTGCAAAAAGAAAAAAAACATGACTACGAAAAAACAAAAATAACTAATGTGATCATTCAACAATAGCCATCGAACATGTTTTTTTTTTTGCGGTATCCAACTCGGTTGCACCGACTTCACTTAATCTTCCGTTTGATCTTCTCTGTTAAATATGACTACACTGTTGAACATATGCAGCACTACAAAAAAAAAAAAAACAAATATAACTAAGTTTTTAAACATGACTACTCTGTCAAACGTGACTACTCTGTCAAACGTGACTACTCTGTAAAATACATTGCACTACAACCGACTAATCTCGTAACTCAATGGATTTTCCAGATCTAAACATTCAGAATATGCAGAATAACACAAAAATTAATAAAACCAAGAATAATTAAAAATCAATGTATTCTTTCATAACAAACAAATAATAGATCTGAAATTCAGATCCATAACATATTATATTGCTAGTTCGACAATTAATTCGAGAAAAATAAAAAAATAAAATTTACCAATTAATATAGTATATATTGGTATTCAGCGTCCAGATATGGGAAATCTCCATGTAGAAATCCGACGGAGGCGGCGACAAGGTGGAGAAGGCGCCGCCGCCAATTGTACCAGGCGTCGATGTGGTGGTGTTCGACGAGTGGGGAGACGATCTCCAACATCGGCAGAGGAGGGCCTGGCCCCTGCAACGAGTTTCGGCCGACGGCGTTTGAAGGATATTGTTGACTCCGGCGGTTTTACCGATCTGAAGAAGAAGGAAAAACAAAATAGAACTGTGAACAGAGAGAGAACGGGAGAATGAAACAGAGAGAGAGAGGGAGAGCGAGAACTGAAACAGAGAGAGAGGGAGAGCGAGAACTGAAGAAGAAGGAAAAAAAAAAAAAAGAACTGTGAACAAAAGAACGAGAGATAGCGAGAACAGAGAACAGAGAGAAAGAAGAGAGAGTGAAAGAGAGAGAAATAAAATTGTATTAGGTTAAAACCCTAACACATAGGGGCATTTTAGTCTTATCATGGCTGGTAAGGGTGTCTCACTAATTTAGATTGGGTTATGGGCTATGGGAAAAGTCTTTAAAGTCAATTGGGTTTAGTTCAAAATATTTTCCAAATAAGGGGTGTATTGCATATTTCCCCATTTATTAAATCAATCTGAGAATTTAAACTTTTATCCATTAACTTTAGATCCGATTGTCACTCGACTTCTCTTCATGAATCGACTCGATTATGGAGGAAGATAAGCCACATCTACAGGTTCAGCAGCATAAGCTTCCCCTATGATAGATCCTTGGGAGGTCTCATTTGATAACTGTTCCGCAAACCGATCATCAAACAACAGACATAAAACTCGAAGAAGATGATGAAAAAACTCTCGCCCGAACAAGCTAATATACGAGTGATGGGATGTACGAATGAAAAGAAATTATTTCAACCCACAGTTTTTATACTTATATTTTGACTTGGCAATGTTTCCAAAGGCAGAATATGGATCGAAACCACAACACTATCTATCGAAACCATAATATTCTCCCTTCGTAACTGTTTTTTCATCTCTTTACAGAATATAAATCATTTGTGTTGATACAAAATAAACCTACAAAATTTTATTCACAATTTCATGTTAAGCCGGCTGACTTCTCTCCATCTTCAATCCTTAGTTGCTCGACCCTGGCCACGAGGCATTTTCTTTGACGCCACTGAAAAGAGAATGCCATTCAAAGTTAGCTCAACAGCACAAATAAACAAGCTTTATGACACCATGCACTTGCTCACAACACTATACATACGATATATACAACATATACGTGGAGAGAGAGAGAGGTACTTACGGTCTTCCACATCCTTCAACTGATAGTAGTGGGGTGCTAATTCCACCAGCCATTCAGGTTTTAGTTCTGTCACCTACATGTCAAAATCCATATATTAGCTTCACAACAACAAATACAATAGATTGTACACTATATATACAGTGGAAAAAGCAGGAGCAGAGCTTTTACCTGGCGCATGTACTCTTTGGTCGTTAAGACCAATTCATGGTAGATCACCCATCTCGGAAGTAACTGCACGTGAAAAGTAAAAGATATGTCACTGCCAAGTGCCGATTGGTTGTTCAAATCTCATAAATATTCGTATTTTTAACAGTAAAAATACATGAATATATGAAAAAACATGCATACACAATGTTTTAAGTTAGGGTGAACCTGTGCTAAACCGGAGCTAGGGTGAATATGAACAGTCTGTGGATGTTTGACAGTTCTATAAGATCCAGAGTTCTGTAGTCTTGCTGAGTGGGGGAAAAACCCGGCTGTTATGGCTTTCTTTACTGGGTCTAAATCGTTAGGGTTTGTAGTCAACTCAATTTCAACTCTTTCCAAAAGCCCTTCCAGTTGATCTCGTATGTCTCTAGCCCTCTTCATGCTTCTGACCTGGAATATACAAATAAGAAAATTTAATAATTCAATACTAATGAACAAAGACAATTGAGTAGAGACCACCAATGGCCAAAAACGTAAGAGAAAATCTACCTGGATATAATTTTCATAGCACCATTGCGTAGAGAAGTTTGTTTCCTTCCACGAGCTATAGACCTGAAATGTAACAATAACATCAGGATCTCAACATTGGAACTTGGGGTCTAATGATGTTGAACTAATATAACAAAAACTTCACAACAATCGCCAACTACAACAAAATTACTTGAAAAACACATTTTTTACTACTCATTTGACAATGGCTTAATCCTACTTTTGCACCCCCAAAACGTACAAAGCTAACAGTTTGCGTTCTCGAAAAAGGTTAATAACATCTTTTGCTTACTTGAAATGCAATAAACTGCAGAAAGTACACTCGAAACCGGTTTTCTAAAAGTTAATTTGAGGCATTTTTGTCTTTTCAGTAGCATTTCTCTTCGAGATCCGAAGTGCCAAATTTTCGAGTATTACCAAAGGTACTTAATAATACTAAAGTTGTTTCATAGTTTATTCATTAATTTATTTCAGCTCCAATAGTTTGAATTGTTCTTTTTCTCAATTCAGGGGTATTAATAATTTGAATTAAGCACATAAATTGGTAAATATTTTTCATGAATAATGCAAATATACATAGAGAAAATAGAGAAAATCACAGTTCACGAACCTTAAGCAGAGCAATATGATCTCCAACGTTTCCCATGTGAAAATTCATACGAGCATTGTCTGCATGGACTTGCTTGTCCTTCGGGCGATAGAAGATAGAATTTCCAATAGACAGCATCGCAGCAACAGATATGATCTCGTCAGAGCACTGGTATTTATCAGAGGCAACAATCATCTTCGACAGCATAGGGTCGAGCGGAAACTCAGCCATCCTTCTACCGAGTTTCGTCAACTCACCATGCTTGTTAAGTGCACTCAGCGCATACAGCAGTTCCAATGCCTTCAACAAAGATTCAGAAGGTGGAGGGTCCATGAAGTCAAAGTTAAGCAAATCATTGATACCAAGACTCTTGAGAGTAAGCACTACATTCGCCAAGTTAGTCCTCTGTATTTCAGGTACGGTATTATCGTCGAGGTCATTATAGTAATTATAAGCGGTATACAACCGAAAACATTTCCCGGGACCCGTTCTTCCAGATCGACCCGCCCGTTGTTCGGCAGATGCTTTCGATATCGGAGTAATCAGCAAAGATTCCATTCCAGTTCGAGGGTTGTAAGACTTCATCTTAGAGAAACCTGGATCGATGACGTATTTTATACCGTCAATGGTCAATGAGGTTTCGGCGATATTTGTTGCAAGGACAACTTTGCGGGCCCCTTCGGGGGTGGGTTCGAATATTTTAGCCTGCAGTTCTGTGGGTAAGTTTGCGTAAATAGGACAAATGATGAGTTCGGCTATTTTTGTCCCCAATCCTCGAGTCCTATGCTTGAGAATCTCTTCGACAGTTTCGATCTCTTCTTGTCCGGTTAGGAAAACTAGGATGTCTCCATCGCCAGGTGGCTGTTTGACGTGGATTTGGAAAATGGTCATAATTGCAGCGTCCAGGTAATCAGCTTCAGGGGCGGTTGTGTAATTAATTTCGACGGGGAATCTCCTTCCTGGTATCTTGAAAATTGGAGCAGAATCGAAGTAATCACTGAACTTCTCAGCGTCGAGAGTTGCACTTGAAATAAGTAACTTGAGATCGGGTCGAAATCGGGCGATATCCTGTGACAGAGAAAATGGACATTAGGCAGTGAAACAGACTCCACATAAAGCAATTTGTGTTGGCTGATATTTAACTAATTTGGTTATCTAAAAAGTAATTTGTTACGAAAATGATAAAAGCTTACCTTAACCAAGCCAAACAGAATATCGGTTGAGAGTGTTCTTTCATGGGCCTCATCAACCATCACCACACTGAAAATTGCAACACCAAATATTGGTTACAACTTGTACACAAGAAATTATGACACAATTACTTTTGAATTTGTATATACCTGTAACTTGCAAGGTCGGGTTCTCCAAGGAATTCACGCAATAACATTCCATCTGTCATATACTTTATAACCGTCTTATCTGAAGTACAGTCTTCAAACCGAATAGAATAGCCGACCTAAAAAGCACCAAGTACATGAGTCAACACGGAATATGATATAATGATTGACAAAGAAAATGAAATACATTCACGCAACCGTTTAATAATGAATTAGCTACTACGGTAAAACTGTAAAAGCAAAAGGCATACCTCATGTCCAAGTTTTACTCCCATTTCTTGAGAAACTCGAGCCGAAACACTCATGGCAGCAACACGACGTGGTTGGGTACATCCAATCTGTACACCACAGATATTTACAATGGTTAGCAAGTTTAAGTTCCAATAAATTCAAACAAACATGTTTAACTATTCGTAAGTTATTACATTTATATACTTTTCTTGAAAGATATATTTTAATAAATAACTCTCCCAAGTGAATAATAAGGTTTGACAAATTCTTTGCCGTCTAGACTAACTTTGTTTCACAAGATAATTAATGTTTGCAAACTTCTTCAATGAGAATTACGGGATTTGTTTTTTATCTTTACAGAAAACATGATAAAACAAGGTCACAGTGACCTATAAACACATGTGCCCTTAAGTGTGTATCGTCAAACCAATAGTATAGGTGTACGCAATTTTTCAGTAAACTGGAAAGTTAAAGTAAACGTATCTTCTTGGCTTTCCCGGAGTTAATACAGTTTATAAATTCAAATCCAGAGGGGACAATTTTAAAGCAACTAAACTTACACAAAAATTACATATGCCCAACTAAATTCTTTGAAATATAACAAGACAGTACAAAATACTTGCTTATGGAAAGTATGATCTGTAAAAGCAGAAATATGATTGGAAAAAAAAAACTTTTACCTTTCCACGTGCTGTGAATCCTGCCTCGTGAAGGTACTGAGGTATCTGCGTAGTTTTTCCAGAACCCGTCTCTCCAACAATAACAAGAACCTGATACTTGTTGATAGCTTCGAGCAATCCATCCCTGTAAGCATAGATTGGCAGAGTCTTCCTGACACTCTGAAAATCGAAGGGTCAGAACAAAGGTCATAATACATCCTCGATACTAGTCTATAAATAACTAAACAGATTTTTAAAATCAAGAAATTATGAATTTTACAAATAATATTATTGAATTTTACGAACGTGGATTCTGAAGGACACACCTGAAGGTTTTCTAATTCTGTTTTGGCGGTAGAATCCTCTGGTGACTGCACGGCGGCATCCTGTTCAACCTGCAGACCAAGGTGAAGTTATTATTAAGACAAGTTGCAACGAATACCTTCAAGGGATTCTTATTGTGTTGTGAAGAGTTAATAAGATACATACATTTACACCACCCATAACCGATGCCTTTATGAACTCTATTTGGTCTTCAAAAACGAAGCTGCGCAAGGGAACAAATTATGAGAACCGAGCATCTAGTTGTCAAACAAATTCCATACTCCTCTTAATTAGGATTTGATGCACAATAAACTTGACGTCACTTACTCGTAATCTTCGTGTTTTTGCTTTTTATCCTTGGATCCAAACTTGAGAGTTGCTTTTCCTGAAATATAATAATAACCATACGATTAGCAATTGAAAAATATATGTGGAGTATACAAAATGGGTGGCAAATACTCTAGAATTACCAATCTGATGTTCCTCCCATGCTTCTTGTTCCGCGAACGGGTTCATCTTTTCTTCTGCAGCAGGATCCCTATAGGTGGCAGAGGTAATATATTTACTTTCATGCCACTCTTATTATAATAACAATTATGCATACAAATGTGTAATTGAAGAATACTAACCTGTAACGCTGTAATGCCACAGCAAATCTCTTTTCTTGATTCACAACACCATCCTGGTCATATGCGTCAGGCATCCGATACTGCAATTCACCAAATGAACAAAATCAAGAAACGTTCATATTTCTAACCAACCTTCGGACTCGAGAATTAAAACAATTGGAAAGTCAAAGACATGTCGCAATATATACTGTCTGTGCAAAAAAATATAACCACTGCTGACAAAGAGCTATTGGAAAAGAGCAATGACAAACATGAATCGGATGAAAAGTGAATCACCTCATTTGTATAATCGGCCTCTTCTGTCCTCTTCTTCACGAGCTCATATATTTCTTTCTTATATCTGCCAAAATAAATTCAGTTCAGTTAAACATTTTGTAAATGATAAATGATAGACACAATGTAGACATTTAAAATTTTAAGCAAACGTGCAAAATGAGGAGACAAGTTCTATTTGAGAAGGCACACATAATTTGCTACTCGTATCATCTCATTAAATTGGGGAAATGTGATATTACTTCTCTCTCAACATTTCACTTTCGTTGGCTAAACTGTTATATCATCTCATGACTCATCTCATTAAGAAATGAAATGCAAAATTACTTTTCCTTTCTCACATTTGGCTTTTGTATTTAAGCAATCTGTAATAAAATAAATTGCTAAACCAATACATTGCATAATTATAGCATCAACAACAAAGCAAATATGTATTAAAGTACCAAAGTAAAAACAGATGAAACACTCGTGGTGTAGATAAAATACAACTGAACATAAACGTACCTTTGCTCACGTTTCTCTGCTTCAGTTAGTTTGACACCCTCAAATAAGTACTGCTCGTCTTCTATATCATCTCTGGATTACCCCAAAAAGAGTGCAATGTTACAAACAACAATTAGGCAAAACAATAACGCTTTCATTTCAAGTTTCAACAGAAAAAAAAAAAAAAACAATGCAATACAATTAATTACCTGAGCTCATCTAATTTCTTTTGCTCCCTTTTCTTCAAATACTCTTGCCTCGACACTTTCCTGATACAGAAGACGAGATAAGATGTACTCTTGCCTTAAAATTACCTAACTCAAGCATTTGATATAAGAAATGAATACCAACCTTAATGTGCCAATGCCATCATCATTCTCGAGAGCATCAGATCTTCGAATTGCCTCTTCTGTTAAGAGATGGACCAAAACATATATATAGTCAACAGCGCATGATACTCTAGAATGTGCGCAAATCAAAATAAAACAATTAAAAAAGACGTCAACATACGAGCACGTAATCAGTCCTATATAATTATGAGATTAATTTATCATATAAATTAGATTATCTTACCTTCTTCCTTCTTTGTTAACTTCTGGTCAGTTATCTGTAGAAGAATAAAGACAATATAAGTTAAACAGTTTCAAAAGAAAATCTCAAGAAGAATACCTTGAATAATATTTACAATACACGATTTTATACATTATTGAAAATAAAATAACATGACTCTACATGAATTATGAGAAGTTCAGAATATCTTGGAAGTTAAATTAATTGATATGGATAAAACGCTTTATTTGGCAGAAGAGTCGACTAATTGCATTTGAGTTAATAATAGTTGTATGCCATTACGGCATAAAAAGATGAATTTCCAGCTAACTGAATTCTTGAAAATAAGTGATATGACAACGATCTACAAAGTAGCACAGTAGGAGACCCACAAAGACAAGAATTAAGTAAAGCGGGTCATTAATTTGTACCTTCCTGGTCCCTGCTGTATCCTTTTCTCTGATATTACGTTCCAACTGCTCTTTTTCTCTCTGGTCTTGCAGTATTTTTTCTTCTTCTGACTGCAAAAAAAAAAAAAAAAAAAAAAAAAAAACCAGTTGCATATGGTATTACAGAACTATTTGAAAGACTATGAAAATAGAACACAAAAGGAAACAAAATATTTATGCATAAGTAGAGCTAAAAACAAAAAAAAAACGGACGAAGGCTTTGACCACGGGAATAGAAATGAAACATAAGCATAAACATGACAACAAAGACCTAGTTCAAGTCCTACACAACCTGTAAGCAATGACCTAAGAGACAGGCGTATAAAGAATAATGCAGCTGGTATATAAAAAATGCGAAACTCCTTGTAATGGCATAAGCATATTTACGTGAGGCACAGCTAAGGCTCTAACCTAAGTTCCTCAATCTACATATCGTATTATTTGTATCATCAACAACTGAAAAATAACTTCCCACGCAATTCTTTGAAAATAATTCTGCGAGTATTTTATCTATCTTGCATGTGGGTCCTTAATCTTGTAGAGGGAAACACCTTTAACCAAACCAAGCTCAAACTCAATATTTAAACCCAAGATCACGTGCCAGAAGTACGTAACCAAATGAGAACCGTTACCCTATTGTATTTACATCTAGCAATTATACTGGATGCTTTTTGCATAATAATCATAGAACAAGCAAGGTTTAAAACAGAAAAAAATCTCATAAAAACATAATAGTACCTCAGAGCCATTATCTTCATCACGTGAAGTCTTTCTTCGTACTCGTCTGTCATCACCTCCACTTTTTACCACCTACACATTCAAAATCAGTTAATTAAAGCGTCTTACAAATACAAGAACTGAAATGGTATCTCATCATCAAAGAAAATTACTGAGTATAGAAAAGAAAAAAAAAAGATGAATACCTCATCATCATCCATGTCGTCCTGAGTTTCACTTCTTTTCCTAAACTTCTTGCTTCGATTTTTTTCCTTCTTAGGCAATGGAGCAATCTCATCATCCTCATCATCTGCCTCCAAAAGTTTGTAAGTCTTCTGTTTCTGTGCGAGTTTGGCCAATTCCTTCTCCTGCTGCTGATATAGCTGACAAAGGGGAAAAAAATTGTTACCAAACTATGGGACAGTCTTTGAAAAGTGAAAACACAAATGATTCCAAGAAATTTGATGTGAGAGAAAATAGAAACACTCACATTCGGCCCTGAAGACCTATGCTCGACTCGGGCGAAAATTTCTTTCGCGAATGCGAAAGTTTCCGCAGAGGATGAGATCCCCAAATCAACTAGTTGATTTACAATATCTGAGGGGGATGAGGCTTTCTTAGCTGCATCAATAAATATATAATAGTTACATAATTTGTAGAAATATACACAAAATAAATACAAATGTAAATAATGTACATTAATAAGAACTCAGCTTTAAACCTAACTTACATAGAGTAATTACATACTGAACCACAGTGGCCTGTGAATACCCCAAAAGGGCCATCAATTTATCAGAAACCCATGTCTTCAAATCACCCATTCTCACTGCATTGCCATAAAAAGGACGAATTCATATGATTTAATTACGGAAAATTGAGCATTAAAATTGTACATATCAGGCTAACACGAAATTCACTACTTCAATAGAAAGGGAGGGATGGAAGAACCTGAAAGCTCTGATCTCGTGGCTATTTCACCGCCGGCGAGAAGATATTCACCGTCGTAAACGGCTCTTTTTTCTGCTGCTGGATAGAAACACAAAACAAGCTGGGGTTTTTCGTTCGGGAATTGATTTTGGGGGTTTCGCGCCTCTCCTTCCAAAAACAAAATCGAGGAACAAATTGCACGAAGGTGTTTGTATAAATTTCAATTTAGTAGTGATTAAATTTAGAAAGACGTGGTTAATAATTATTGGGGATAATTAGATGAAGGGCGGAGGACTCGAAGTGCTGGCGGCGGAGAGAGAATGGAGGCGTAGAAGAGAGGAGTTGGTCGGCGGAGGACGGAGAGGAACAACCGTGCGCGGCGGTGGTGGAATCGGAGATGGGGAGGTGCGGGAGAGGGTTTAGTCAAAAGAAAATCAAGAGGGATTTGATAGTAAAGATGTATTTTTATGTAAGATCGTTACTCATGAGTTCTCTCCAATTATCCCTTTTTCAAAAGTACCTTATTCCTATATAATTCTATTTATATATAAAAGTAAAAAATAAAATAAAAAAAAAAGATAAAAAAAAAGGGAAAATTGGCTAGACACCCATTATTCTAGAGTTATATATTCTAGACTTATATAGGTGAAGATCCATTCTATTAGATGAATATAGATGTAGGTCCTTCATCAATTAAAATTAATTAAATTATTTATGTATAGACATAGATACCCCAATTAATATTTTTATATAATTAGTTAATTTTAAAAATTAAGAAAACAAATCTCACAAATATCTCACTCTCTCCTCTCCATACCGCATGGTTACAACTCTCTCCCCTCACCCACACGCCCCTCTCTCTCTCTCTCTCACTTATATTATTTCTCTATCTCAAGCCTCTATGTGAAAATTAATTCATTCATTTCTTTAAAAAAATCTTTAATTCTATTTTCATAATTATTTTATAGCAATCTTAATTATTAATTTTCTTGAGACCATATATGTTGGATTTTAATTGTTATTCCGTGTGTTCTCGATAGTATTGCATTTTTTTATTTGCATTTTCTAATTAGTTTTACTTCAGCAAACAACATAATAAAAAACCGGACAACAAAATAAATTGCAACATAAAATAGAAAACTGCAAACTGCAACTTATAACTGAAAATTGTATTATCAAACACCAAAAATAATTTGAAACAACAAATGAATGTGAATCATTAAACAATGATTTTTTTTTTTTTTTTGCGCTCTAGAGGACCATTTACATGTTAGCAACATGAACAAAAAATGGATCATCTTTTATCTTTTTTGGACAAATACGAGTTGAAACGTTCTCGCGAGCATAAATATTTGTCACACACAAAGAGTGCCGAGTGCCGAAGTTCGACAATGGGACATTCACCTAATGCAGCGGGAAAACAATGTAACGAAAATTGCTCATATTCTTTCACACCATGAACTTTTTCACCATTGACATTGATTTCGTGGACGTCCGTATGCATTTAATATTCCTTCTCCTCTCTTCGATGTTGTTGAACAATGGCTTGGTCCTTTTTTTTTTTTTTTGCAGTGGCTGTTGAACGTAAAATAAAAAGATATAGTGATTGAACGTTACAAAACAACAAATGTAATAATTGTAAATATTAACAACCGCTAATTGCAAATTGCAAATACAAACGGTAAAGGCAAACTGTAAACGAAAAATGATAAAGAGGAAAGTATGAAGTTATCTCTTGCGCCCAACTGTAGTTAATGGTGTTATCCAAATCTTCAACATACTTAATCCATGACCATGGAACCACATCCCCTCCGGTGGTGAAGAAGAAATTGACCATTAGAAACAGCAGAACGATCCTCGTCACATCTTCGATGTCATGTTCTTGGTTTTTCTTCATCAATTGATCCAGGTTTGCATTTAGATGTTTAACTTGTAGTCGCTTCACGGATTGAAAGTGCCTTGCTACGATGCCATCCCTCGGTTTATGACTGCTTTTTTTAAACGTTATATTCATGCAGGTGGCGCCGCTCTTTACCCCAAAAATCAGTCGGCACTCAATATGACTTAACTGAAGCTCTTTTCCACCAACTATAAATCGACGTTTATTTTTGTCGTACGTCACGAGAATTTTATATATTTCTTGTACAGACTTACGGACTTCCTGCGTTGGGATCTCTCTCCTCATAAACGGCGGTATAAATACTGCAAACACGGTCCTTTGAACACATTCAACGTGGCGTTCATTGAAATTATATTTTTTGAAGAAGCGGACAACAGAAACGAGTGTTGCACGATATTTCGAATTTGGAACTGTTGGTTCTATTTCCTGCTCAACTGGTGCCCTCAAGCTAGGTGATGTTGATTTTGTCTTCACTTTTTTTGACGATGTTGATCCGGCATTTAAAGGCGTGTTCCGTTTCTTTCCCGCGACTGGTTAATGTAAAAAAATGATTATACGATATTGAACAACAAATGTACGCTTTGAATTCCAAGATGCAAACTCATAACAAAAAACAACAACAATACTAAGTACGAAATCATAACAACAAAACTACTAAGTGCAAACTCATAATAAACAAACGTTGATTGAAACTACCACTAACGAAACTCCTCAAATATGCTATGTGCAACTTTAAAATGCAGTCCATATTTGGTTATTGCAATTTCAATTTCAATTTACATTTTTTTTTTTTTTTTTTATACAAACAAAAGCCTGTCTTATGAACTTCAAAATAGGCTGCCTTATGCAATATTAACCCAACTACGTGCAAATCAAAATTTTCAGTAAATGAGTTTTTGCAAATGAAAAACGAATAAATGGGTTCTTCAAAGTACCAAAAAATATAAAATCAAAAAATTTATTCTTTGAACAAAACCGGTAAAATGTAGAAATCCAAATAGAAAAGTCAAAACACAGAATTAGGTTCTTCAAATATATTGTTTTAGAATAAATATAACCAAAGTTGTAACATAAACAAACCCCTTAATTTACCTGATTTCGGGGATTGGAAATCATCATCCTCCTTTGCTGTTAAGGGGGGAAAAACGGGTTCTTAAATTATTATTGAAATATTTGAAATAAATAGCAAACAAACAAAATACAAAAGCAAAAAAGGAACAAAATACAAAATTAATAATGAAAGAAAAAAAATCAAAATCGAAAACCCAACATGCAAATAAAATTTTACACAAAGGATCATTGATCACCAAAACTTAATCGTGTTTTGGCCATCGTATGAACTCCAAACAACAAACCCTAAACACCAGCCGTTGATTCCGAACAACAAACAATTTGTAAACAGCAAACATAACGAAGTCAAATTGGGCAACATCAAATCGAACGAAGGCAAACGGAATAAAGGCAAAATACTCAGACCTGGTAATTTGTAAACAACAAACGAAACAAATGCAAATAGTGAACATCAAATTTGTAAACAGCAAACGAAACAAATGCAAATAGTGAACAGCAAATAGAACGAAGACAAAATGCAAACGACCTGGTAAAACTGCAAACGATCAAACACTCAAACCTGTGGAGGGGTTCAAAATTCGTGGTGAGATTTCCCTTTGAAGAAACATGGAAGAAATCGATTTCCAGATTTTTGCTATTATAATTTTCGGAACAACAAACCCTAAACACCAGCCGTTGTTTCCGAACAACAAGCAATTTGTAAACAGCAAACGAAATAAGTGCAAATAGTGAACAACAAATCGAACGAAGACAAAATGCAAACGACCTGGTAAAACTGCAAACGATCAAACACCCAAACCTATGAAAGGATTCAAAATTCGTGGTGAGATTTTCGCTTTGAAGAAACATGGAAGAAATTGATTTTCAGATTTTTGCAATTATAATTTTCGGATTTGCAGTATAATAGGGAGGAAGATAGGGGATTTGATTTTGAAGATGTATTTTACCGTATATTAATAGGGATATTGATAGGGGTACTTTTGACAAATTATAAATACAAAAATTTGCTGGAAATTAGAGTTTATCAGATGGATTTTAACACATATAATCTCTTATAGGAGGACCTATTGCAAATTGCCCCTAAAAAAAAGGGGGTTTAGGATATAGATCAATTGTGACAAAACTAATTGAAATTAAATGACAAGTCAAACTAGAATTTAGTTTCACGTCTTTTATTAAATCATTCCAAAAATGTCCGTCCACTTACAAATTCAAAATTTGTATTAAGTAGAATTCAAACTACATTCATCATTTTTTATTTGGGGTAATATGCTAGAAGCCCCTCAAATGAAACTTAATTTGAACTAAATAACAACTTCAAATTCAATCTTTTAATTAAATCCTTAATTAGAAACAATATATGACATACATCCTTAATTATTTTTTCCCCTAAATTAGCCTTATAACCTAAATCTTTTAATCTACATATTCATTCACTTTTTTTAATTAAATTTGTTTCTATTATTTCTTTTTCCCTCATTCTCTCTCTATCCCCTCCCTCTCCCGTCTCTTTCTTTCTCTCTTTTCCTCTCCCTCTCTCTCCATCGCAGCTTTCTTTCTCTCTCTGTTTTGTTTTTTTTTTCTTTCTCTTTTTCTCTCCCTCTTTTTATTCCTCTGGACTAGTCTTTTGTTTGGAGAAGCAAACGGGGGTGGCGGCGGCGGAGTGGGAGGAACTGAATCTTAAGGCGGCGGCTACGGTGAATCTATGGGGAAGGCGCTGACGGAGTGGGTAGCAGTGGCGCGTCGGATCTATGGTGGCGGCGGTGGATCTGAAGCGGCAACGGAGTGCGTAGCGGAGGCGGCTTCGAGGGTGACGTGGCCCAGCGGCGGCGCTCGGAGTTCGAGAATGGTGTTGGTGGTGCGGTGATGGCAGCGTGGGTGGGATGGGTGGTATCCTTAGAGGCGTGGATGGGCGTGGGTGGCCTTTGGCGTCACAGATCTAGGGTTTGGTGGGTGGATCTAGGGTTTGGTGGTATGAATCCAAGATTTTTCGATTTGATATCTATGAGTTACTATGGGTGTCTGACGGCTAGGGTTAAAAGGAGAAGCTAGGGTTAAAAGAATATGCTATCACAAATGTCTATGGATTACTACGGGTTACTACGGATTACTACAATTTTCTATGGATGTCTATACATGACTGAGACCGATTTTTTTTTTAAATTCATAATTTTCAATATTACGTAGAAAATAATGGAAAAAAATAGATTCCTAAAATACTGAAAAAATACGAAAATGAATTAAAATAAAAAAAAAGAGTAATGTGTTGTACGTAAAAAAAAATAATCGAAAAAATGTTCGATGATGCAAAATGAAAATGTTAAATGCATAATATAAAATGATAAACGCAGTTAAATGTTACTTGGTGCAAATTTCATATTTTGTGTGTGGAGGGCATTTTTGGGATAAAATTTATGAAGGATGTGACACAAATGTTTAGTTACACTTGTCATTTAGTTCTAATAAGTTTTGTCACCAGAGACCTATATCCTAAGACCCCTTTTTATTATCCATTAATATCTTTTTTTTTTTCATCTAACATATTTTATTTTATTTTTACAGACTTTGTCATCTTTATTTTTTCATTTTTCACTCTAGCATTTTTTATATTATTATAAACAACTTATTTTTGTTCTTTATTTTTAACAATGTACCGAAAATTACGAAAAAAACTCGTTTTTATTAAATAATACAGTAGATTTTAAAATACTATGGTGTACTATGGTATACTATAATTTATTAATATTGAAAATTATGAATGTTTTTTTAAAAAAATCGATCGTAGTCGACTATAGACACCTATAGGAACCATAGTAATCCATAGTCACATACTCTTCAAATCATAGCTCACGTTTTGAACCATAGTCGCTACATATTCGTAGACCCTCATAGTAATTCATAAACATCCGTAGTCATTCGCACTCATCGAATATGAAACCCTAGATGTGCCACCATCTCCATCTATGAAAATGAATTTCTGAAATCTGCCCATAATCATCGAACTTTCTTCCTCTTCATGTATGTCTCACTTTCCATCTTAATTAGCATTCCCCTCCTCTAAACCCAACATCAAATTCTAACCAGAATTACCGTCGCCATAGAAGAAAACCACCACAGACCAAAACCGCCACCGCCCCTAGCGACCAAACCCCCGCTGCCCCCAGAAACCAAAATCGTCGCCGCCCCTAGCGACCAAAACCACTGCCGCCCCCACACCAAGACCTGATCTAAAAAAATCCGACAACAAATACATCCAAGTCAGCACCGCTATTGAAAATAGAGAAAGAGAGAGATAAAGAGAAGAGGAGAGAAAGAGTTGGGGCCAATGACGAAAGAGAGAAAGAAGGCCATAGTGGGGTGATGGAAATTTTGAAAAAAAAGAGAAAAGGCCATGGTGGCGGCGGATGAGAGAGAGAGAGAGAGAGAGAGAGAGAGAGAGAGAGAGAGAGAGAGAGAGAGAGAGAGAGAGAGAGAGAGAGAGAGAGAGAGAGAGAAATGACAGGAGAGAAAGAAACGTTGATTTCTATTATGTATAATAAGGGTATTTTTGGGTTAAATAAAAATAAAAGGATGTTGGTCAAATTTTATTTTCAACTAAGGATTTAATTAATGAAATGTTATATTTGAGGTTGTCCCTCACATCTAATTAGGTTTGGCTTGAGGGGTGTCTCAAATATTAAACCAAAAAAAACAATAAAATAAAGTTTTTCGTTCAGAGAGAAATAGTTGATAGGGGGTTAATATGTTTGGGTCCTAGTAGCAAATTTAATTAGAACTAAATGATAACCCCAAACTAGTTTTTTTGAATACGTCCCTATTTCAAAATATAATATGTCTCACATCCCTAATAATTTTTTTATCCCTAACTTATCCTTATGCCCTAAATATAAACTCTATTTACGTCTTTTCAACTCTAATATGTTTCTTTTCTTTTATTCTCTCTCTCGTTCTCTACATGTCTCTCTCGCTCTGTTGCTCTTTCTCTCGATCTCTCTTGCTCCCAGTTCTGGTGGGTTGCTATGGCAACAGTGGGGGTGGTGGGGGTTGTCATGGAGGCGGCAGGTAACGTGGGGTTGTTAAAAGGCGGTCATGGTGAATGGCGGCGGCTATGGAGGTGGTGCATATAGTGGAGGTTGTTATGAAGGCGGCTATGGTGAGTGACGGCAGCTATGAAGGTCGTGGGTATGGTTAGGGGTGTGCACGGCTCGGTTCGGTTCGGTTTTTGGCTAAAACCGAACATGAACCGAATATATCGGTGTTTGTAAAATTAAAAACCGTGTATGTCGGTTTTTTATCGGTTCGGTTTCGGTTATTTTTCGGTTCAAGAGTAACTATATATCCAAGTTGTACAAACCAAAGAATACAATTACAATTACTTTCATAACTTACTAATGCAATGAAAATATAAAATATTTAATCCCATAGGACTTAACGTAATTTAGATGATGTATTATGATTCAATTTTTTTTCCTACTTTCATCTACCACATTATTAAAACCATGAACTCAAGTAAATTTTTAATTACTAAATGAATAAAATACAATGTCTCAATTTATGAACAAATGCTTAGAATGAGACAAGTAATTGAAAGATAGAAAATAAAAATTAGGGTAAAATAATACATTTATTATATAAAATGAAGTAATTTTATAATTTCGGTTCCGTTCGGTTTTTCTGTTCGGTTATTTACCTTTCCACCATACCGAACCGAATAATTCGGTATTTCAAAAATAAAAAACCGTAGATGCGGTTTGCTATTTTCGGTACGGTTTGAAACGGCTTGGTTTTTCGGTTTTTTTGTTCGATTTTTCGGTTTTTTTGCTCAACCTTAGGTATGGTGGAGATAGTTATGGAGGTGGTTAGCGGCGGTGGTAGTCGTTGTTATGACGGGATTGGTTACGGAGATAGGGAAAATCGTGAGGCGATGAATATGGAGGCGGTGGCGGCTATGGTGACGGTTTTGCAGATCTAGGTTTTTATTTTGGCGGCTATGGCGACGGTGGTCGTAGATGTAGGGTTTTATTTTTTGATGACTATGGATTTTCGTCGGTATCTATAGTTTTCTATGGCTTGCTGGCGGTTAGGGTTCAAAGAGGGAGTTGGGATTTTCGAATTGTGCAGTACAAATGACTATGGGTTACTTCGATTACTACAGGTTTCTACGGTGCCTATAGGTAACTATGGCAATATAAATGACCATGGGCCACTACGATTATTACGGGTTTCTACGGATGTCTAAAGGTGACTACGGCCGGAAAAAAAATTATAATTTTCAATATTATGTATAAAAAAAGGAAAAAAATAGATTTTTATAATACGAAAAATACTAAAATGAAGAAAAAAAATCGTATTCCACAAACAAACAAAAAAATATTAGATGCAAAAATAAAAATATAAAATATAGAATAATAAAATGATAAATACAATTTAAATATTACTTGGCGCATATTTTATTTGTTATGTATGGAGAATATTTTTGGGATGAAATTATAAAGAATGTGAAGCAAATATTTAATTGAGTTTGTCATTTATTTCTAATAAGTTTTGCCATTAGGGACATATATGTTAAAACCCCTAGTTGATAAGTATATGTCAAATTTTGAATTTAGTTAATTTTTTCTAGTTCAATTATATTAGCAATACTTCAATGTACAGGTAGCATTGCAAAAGGTAAGAAAAAATAAATATATGATAATTACATTATATAAAAAATATAAGGTAAATCACCACATCTTGGGGTATGCTTCAATAACTTTAAGATCCATGTGGTATCGATAATTATACTCACCCCCTGAAACATAGTTAGAAACTCTAATGGGATAATGCATTGGATACGTTATTCCGATAGAGTTCTAACGGACTATTACTTTTAGCTAATGGTGGAGACAATATGGACATGGCTTCCCCAATATTTCTTAAATCACCTATAGCTGTTTGTTGTCTCCACCACTTCCTAAAACTAATAGTCCGTTAGACTAACGTATCCAATGCATTATCCCATTACAGTTTATAACTATATTTCAGGCTGCGAGTGTAATTATCGATACCACAGGGACCTTAAAGTTATTTTAGCATATCTCAAGGGTGTGGGTGTAATTTACATACACAATATTAAAAAATTAGTTGTAAAATTTAAATTACCAAAGTAAAGTTAAAAAAAATTAAATAGGGCAAAACAATTTTAAAACAAATCATATTAATGTGTGTCAGTGTGTGTAAGTTAGAGAGGTTTTGCTTTACTATTTTGATAATTAAAATTAAAAAAATTCCAAATCAGTGTGTAAAAGATAGATAATTCCAAAGAAATTACTAAAAGAAATTATTAAAAGAAAAAAGACTATCCGAGGCGATTGGGATTTTACTAACCAATTTGCAAAGTTGATTATTCGCTATGAAAGTAACAAATACCTAAAAATGGGAAATGTAATAAAGATAATAATAATAATAATAATAATAATAATAATAATAATAATAATAATAATAATAATAATAATAATAAAAAAATGTGTTCCCTTTTGAGTAATGTTTGTTTCCGATGTTATATATATATATATATATATATATATATATATATATATATATATATATATATATATATATATATATATATATATATATATATATATATATATATAATATATATATAGAGAGAGAGAGAGAGAGAGAGAGGGGGGGGGGGGAATGTAGTTAAGAAAATACACCCTCACAAAAATAATTTAAGACAATCCATTAGCTAATATTCCACCCAAGTGATATTTTCATAATTCCAAAACTACCCTTAATTGCCCAATATACTCTTTAAAAGCCCTAATTATTTTATGCCGTTCTTTTTTTTTTCACTCTTCTTCTCTTCCAACTCTCTTCTCTTTCTCTCTCTTCTTTTGCCTTCTTTACAAGATCTGATCTGAGTGTTTGGTGGTGGTCCGACGATGGGGCGATGGGCTTAGGCGGTGTGGGCGGAGGTTAGCAATTGGGGCTTCGAGTGGAGGCTACAGTAGGGCGACGGGGGCTGCAAAATACGCACTCAAGGTAGTTTTGTTTCATTTTACTTATTTGTTATGGATTTTTAATCTAATTTTACTGCATATTTTTTGATATAGGTGGCTTTGTTTTGGTGAAGTTGAAGGTGGTGGTTCTGTTTAGATTGGTGGTTCGGGTTGTGATTTACTGCATATTTTTTTAAATGGATGGCTTTGTTTTGGTAGTTCTGAAGTTGGTGGTTCTATTTTGATTGTTGATTCGGGTTGTGATTTACTTTATTTGTATAAAAAGTCGTTAGAATATGGAAGCAGGGTGGTGATGGTGTGGTGGTGTGGCGGTGACGTGGTGACGATGAAGAGCAGATCTAGGGTTTTTTTGTGGATTTGGCGAATGACGACGCATAAAGAGAAATTCCCGTAGGTTAGGCCCTTAATCGACTACGTGTGGTTTAATCGACTATGTTTCGATTGAGGCTTAATTGACTACGTTCAGTAGTCGATTAAGAATAATCGACTCCAATTTTTAATTTTTTTTTTTGATTTTTTGTTTATTGATTCAATTGTATAAATCAATTACAATACTTATACATTTTTTGTTTCTAAAAAATATAGTTGATTTTGCATTTTTTTTTAAATTATGATTTGTTATTTTTAGTAGTCAGATTTTTAATCAACTATGCATCATACGCGATTAATATACCTAATAGAGACAAAAATTAAAAAAACGATTTTTTTTTTTAATAAAAATAATTTTTTTAAAGAATTTTCTTAATTGACTGTGTTTCATAAGCATATTCGATTAATAAAATTGATACGGAAAAAGGTTAAAAAAAAAGGCTGATGACCAACGCTTGATGCAATGATGATGTGGGCGCGTGAGGCAGTGATGATGTGGCACGCGGGGTCGAAATTGAAAAAAAAATAATGCCTACAAATTGGTGTGAGCTTTTATCAAATGAAACACAATATTTTGGGCCTCTCCCCATTAAAAGAAGTAATGAAGGGGTTTTCTCAAAGAGCCCATATATATATATATATATATATATATATATATATATATATATATATATATATATATATATATATATATATATATATATATATATATATATATATATATATATATATATATATATATATATATATATATATATATATATATATATATATATATATATATATATATTGTTTTTATAGTCTGTGTATTAAATGAAGTTTTTAGTGTTGTCACAGTTAATGTTTACAATGTTACTGTCTGTGGCGGTATAATTATGGTATATGTGAAATTTGTTTATATTTTGACTGTCGTTTTTCACTACGTAATTATGTTGTTGTTGGTGAAAGTATAGTTAGTGTATAGTCGCAATTTGATGGATGCATACCTTTTTGTTTAGTTTTGATTTTCTTTATTTTATAACTATGTTACTATCAGTGACAGTATAGTTAATATTTATTTTTGTTGTTGAAATATGGTGAATGTTATGCAGTTACAGTGCTTAGAATAGGGATGGATTATTCAAATATTGTGAAGTTTGTTTGTTCACGATGGGAATACTTGTATGGCAATGAGCCGTCGTTCATGCATCATGTACCTACGGTTGGTGATTTTTTAACTAAAAGATAACAAAGATGTATTAGGGTTTTTTATACTAGTTGAGAAGTTTTCTATTCCAAGAATTGAAATTATCGTGAAGGTAGTTCAGTCATCTCCCAATTTGGTAGAAACGAGGTCCATGGTATGCTCCATGTTCAAGGACACGCATAAACTATTAATCTAATATGTAATCCACTCAGTGCTTCCTGCACAAAGAAGATTTTGTTAAGCTCATGTTGGGCAAACTTGATAACTGATGTCTTTGTGGTGGTGGTGGGGGGGGGGGCTTAGAATTTAGAAAAAAATCGTCAAAGTTTGTGTTTGAGATTAAATTTGAATTCAAACATATACTAAAAATGACAATAAGAGGGTGACAGCTAGACACGGCCATGGGCCGGTTTTGGGCCCGGAACCGGCCCGAACCGGCCCGAATCGTTGACCGGTGAATCGGCTAGGAACCCGTGAACCGGCCTGTCGTCCCCGGGACGGGCCCGATTCTATGAATTGGTGAACCGTGAACTGTCGGCCCGGCCTGGCGGTTCACCCGGATTTAAAAAAAAAAAAAAAAAACGCAAAAAACGGCCGTTATTTGCTATTTTTTGAATTTTCCCCGCCCCCATTTTTTCTTATAAATACCCTTACACCCCATTTTTTCCTATAAAATTAAGTTAAAGTCATTTTATTTATTTCCTTATGTTTTTTTCCTATATAAAAGTAATTATTTTAATTTATTTATCCATTAAGTATTTTTTGTTTTAAATATATATATAAATATAAATTTCCGGGCTGACCCGGAACCGGATTCAACCGGCGGGCCGACCCGGCCCGCCGAACCGTGCATATTACAGGCCAGTTCCGGTTCCGGAAAAAGTGAACCGTGAACCGGTATGAACCGGCCCATGGCCGTGTCTAGTGACAGCAGTTTCCAAGTTCAGAGAGTCGATAAATTATTTATGGAGAATTCATGCATCAATTGAATTTTCAACTGTTTTTTTTTATTATACATACCTATGAGAAATTCCATATATGTGGATCATCCTTTAGTGTCGTGAAGAAATTAAGAATGGATTATAAGATTATAGCTGATGTTATTGTGGATGATACGCATGCCAAACCATTGGTTGTGTGCTAATGATGTTATTCATAAATTGAAGAAGGATTACATGAGTACAATTAACTATCATTTAGCGTGGAGAGCTATTGAAGCTAGCAGGAGTTGTATATTTGGAGATGAAGCATTGTCTTATTCGTTCCTGAGATTCTACTTTCGCGAAGCTAGACGTTGCTATTCAGATAGTTAGTTCAACGTGGAAGTTGATGATGCAAATAACTTCGTTCAAGCGGGGTTTTTCAGTTTTGGGGCATCTGTATCTGGATTGAAGTTCTGTCGTCAAATGCTCATCTTGGGTGGTACATTCTCAGCAGAAAACACGAGGGTGTTCTCCTAAGTGCCATTGCGAAAGATTCAAGCAATGGTGAGTTTTATATTTTCCTTTTTAGTTTGAACTTTAGCTTATTTTATTGTCAGTGACAATAACATACTAGTTATTGTGTTATATTATTTCAGGTTTTTATTTAATGGCATTTGCTGTAATTGAGATTATTATATGAATCATTCAAGAATTGATCTTAATAGATATAGTGTTTTGACTTGTTTACGATCTACAATGAGGCATTTTAGAAGTTGTTAAAAATATTTTCCCACATTGTCATCACTCGTTCTGTCTTCTGCATCTACAAAATTATTTCAAGTATAGGTTGATTGGGATGTCATCTAATTTCAGGGAGATGTTGTTAAAACAGTTTGCGACATGGGCATTTTGTCACGGACTTGAACCTCGATCAATTATCGTACAACGCTTAGCCACAAATTAATGTCCATTTCGCTAATTCGATATTTGCCCCTTGCAGATAAGCTAACTTAGCCTCACTTGAAAGTGCACATGAGTGTGTGCAAGTGTTTGTGAAAGAACACAAGTGTTTGGAGCATGCTAATAAATGCCCTCAAGCTTTACACTATTTGATTAATGAATTGTTGGATGACTACAAATGAATGAGTCTACCCCTATTTATACAACTCCACATTCTCAGTGGATGGTGGTGATCATCTTGATCTAAAAGCTACGATTAACTCATACAATTTGCCTACTAAATATATACAAATGAATATTCTTTAAGGATCTCTACATTAATGGAAGGATTCTAGAAGATCTTTTAGAATTATCTACTCTTGGGCCTCCTTCGACTTGGGCTTGCTTGATGGTACATCTTTACTCCCGTGACAGTATGCTCTGACTAAGCAAATATTTCATGAAAACCTTGAAAAATTGAAATCAAATTGGTTCGAAAAAGTTGTTACTTTCTTGTCGAAGTTGCCTTTTTAGAATTGGGCTTGTGCTTATTTTTTGAGCTCTAGGTATGGTGAGTTATATTCGAATGTTGTAGAGTCATGGAACGGCGCAATGAAGAAATTCCGACATCTGCCGATTACTGAATTGATTGACTTCATTAGGGGATGTATAATGGATAATATATGTGATAGGGTTGGAAAATCAAAGTACTGCATAACGATGTTGTGCCCAAATATGGAAAAGGTGCTTAAGACTTTTGTGCATGATGGAAGGAGTTAGAACATAAGAAGGTCAACTGAAACACCTTTTGAAGTGCATTCAGATCTGAATGTGATTGTGGATTTGTTTAGTAGGACTTTTACTTGTCGAAAGTGGCAAGATACTGGTTTTCCTTGTTGCCATGCAACTGTTGTTCTCTATAATACCCGCAAAACAAAACGATATACATACATCGATTCTTTGTTTTATGCATCTTATTTTCACAACACTTAATTCTTTCCAGTTCATCCTTTTTTTGTTTGATTTTGAATAGGTTTAGCAACCTGTTGTTGGACCTCTTTCTTGTCAGCCGCGAAGGGGCATACCGAAGAAGAACAAAATCCAATCTCATTGTGAGAACATTAGGAAAAGGATTTAGTGTGGAAGATGTTCTGAATTTGGTTACCATAATATGAAGTCTTGCAACAGAAATATTTGAATGTAATACAGTAGAACCTCGATAAATTAATAGAATGTAATATAGTAGAACCTCGATAAGTTAATAATCTCAATTATATAATAGTTTCTCTCTGTCCCAACTTAGTGAAAACGTGTTAAATTATTAACTCGATAATTTAATAATTCACTAAATTAATAGAATTTCTCTGGTACCGGTGGTATTAATCTATAGATGTTTAACTGTAGTATATTTTCATCTAGGTATTTTTTTTATACTAGTGACTTTTCCGTAGTCTTTTTATTTACTGACTTTTTATAGTATTACTGAATTCATGTCATTGACAGTGAGATTAAGAGTTCATGAGATACTCACATTTTCCTCAATGATGCACTAAAATATGTTATATTACTGTCACTGAGTGTAACATTATTAGTTTTGGTGAAATTTTACATTGTCATGCGAATTGAATTGCTCTTCAACATTCTTTATTGTATATAAATTAACATTTAGAAAATCACTTTTTGTAGTGAAAAACCCAGAACCATGTATTAAACTCACATTATTCTTATGGATACACTATATTATTACACATGACAGTAATATTATCTATTCAATGTATTTTTCTGTTTGGTGCTATATAACTGTCAGTTACCAGCAGTAACATTATTAGTTTGGTGCAATTGTACATAGTCATTCGAATTGAATTGTTGGCAAACACTATTTCTTGTATGAATTAACTTTTAGAAAACAATATTAGTAGAAAATACATGAAATATCTAAATTGGAAACAAAATTAGCATTCACACACCAGCTACATAATATACTGTCAAGAACGGTAAGATAGTGTTTATTACATAATACTTGCTCTAAAAACAACACCTAAATACTATCATATGTAAAAAATACATCAGCCTATCTTTAACAGGTTAGTTTGTGATTTAGAAAAATCGCTAGCCATTTCTTTCCTCATTTTATAAAAGTTCGCGTATGTATCTAATTTGACCACGAGCTGTGTTGACGATATTATTGTATGATGACATACAACACGAAGATTCCATAATCTTGACTTTTTCGATATTGTTGTTGTGGTGAATCTTCAACTTCTTCCAGTATTGCACCTAGTGGGATACCGTTAATGTTTTTTTTTTGCCTGACAATGATCTCCACACCTCGAATATACAAAAAAAAAAAAAAAAAAAAAAGGAAAACAATATTTTTTGTTTCCATGTTAATGTTTTAATGCATAACCATGAACATTCTGTGAAAAACTCATTTTTTTTCTTACTATGTCTTGTGCATCTATTACATATGGATCTTTCTACGTGCTTATCCATTCTCAATGCATGTCTAATGTTTCCAGACGTTCTTCATTCTGTCGATGATAATCAATGTCCAATTCTCCATCACATCTTCGCTACTGTCTTTTGAATGGACTAGAAACATCAGATAACGATATTGCCGGATATATATTTTGCTTGATGAGCCCCTCCAGCATGTTAGAAAACAGATTCAACATCTGGGTTTTGATAATATCCCTACATATTAATATTAACACAAATATTAGCATGTATAGTTTTTTTTGAAATTCTGTAAAAACAATGTTTCGCCATCCAAATCCAGATCGAAGTTGTCATTATACAGGCTTTCCTCTTGCCGCATATGCATAATGGACATTGAGGAATCAATAAAATTTATGTACAAACATAGAAGTAGTCATTAAAAATCATCAAAATGCGTAACAAATTAATTCATTATGTAAATGTGCTTTTGAGAGTAATATTATTAAAGTTATTATCTCTGATAGTAACATTAATACAAAATTGTGTGGAACTGTGTTAGTAATATAAATGGGCTATGTGTGACACTGAACTTATGCTTTTTATGAATGTCCCACATTTGTGTATGCGGATAATCTCTTTAGCAAGGCTATTATGTCATTCATCTGGACAAAACAAACTCAGCCATAAACCCTTTTGGATTCCTTTAAATATACAAGAGTACTCCTATATAACAAATGAGTATGTTATATTGAAGCATAAGAAGATTACTATCATTAAAAAAATTGTGATTCATATTCATGGTCGATCTTTACTATTTGTACAGTAATATAATTGAAACATTGATTTTTTTTCCTTTATATTAAAGGTTTCAAAAATGTCAACTATACCATTTCTTTATTTATTATCCAAAATTTGAAAATTAAAATATAATAAATTTTGTTCAATGAACTATAAAATCATATAAATATATTTTCATATAGATTTATTTAATAAAAAAAAAGCTTCGATCACTTTCGTTTCTCACCTCGAGCCTCGTGAACCCTGGGACTGGCTCTAGGCTTATTAGTTATTACTCATTAGAGATTACAAGGAAAACAAAAATCATTTTCCACGAACTTGAATAAAAAGCAATCACGTTTTACGGGTGTAACACCCCACATGGATTCGTAGACATAAATTCAACTACTTGGTAAAGTTACCTCTTGGCATGATTAACTATAAAACAGTATATGTTGGAACCACGACTGCACTTTGACAATCGATCACAAAATAATGGATGTGAGGCTCGAACTTAATTTTGTCTATCTTTTCATAGTTGACAATTAACTGTAATAAGATTCACAATAATATGAAGATAGGCAAGGTGAGGTGCGAACTAGGTCGCTCTCTTAAGACGAATTTTACGACCCCTTCTCAAATGAGGTGTAGAAAGGTTCCAATCGTGTTGCCTATGGGATACAACAACCTAGCCTATCTCTCCGCTGTAACTTCACTGAAACTGCACGTTCAAGTGAAGCAGAAGTTTACACGCGACACACAACAAAAGGTCAAAGTATACGTATATAGTATAAAAGAAAAGTATTTATTTTTATCATCTTTTGTACTCTCTTCTCTCGTAATTTTACAAAGCTACAAAAGACCCTTTATATCGTATAAAATATGACCACCATAAAATTTTTATTTAATAAAATTCAAGGATAATATGGAGGTTTTATGAAACAAAATAAAGTCTTTGTAGGTTTCAACAATATTGCCCTAAATGACCTCATAAATTGGTCAAAGAAAAGATTTAATAAAATATTATTTTTATTAGAAAATCCCAACAATCCCCCACTATTTTAATAAAAATAAGAATAATAATAATACTTGAGCTCTTGCGGAATATTATGCATAATGAAAGTGGACAATGCCTTCAAGCCTTCACTTAGTACAGTATGTTTCCCGTACTAGAATCAAAGTGGACTTAGCCTTCAAACAGTGACCCTTGGAGCACGTAGAATCATATTGCACAAATAATCCTCAAAGTGTCCCGATCGGAGCTTC
This sequence comes from Erythranthe guttata, assembly GCF_056151865.1. Lineage (NCBI taxonomy): Eukaryota > Viridiplantae > Streptophyta > Magnoliopsida > Lamiales > Phrymaceae > Erythranthe > Erythranthe guttata. Next base: position 13,789,522 of record NC_142536.1, on the reverse strand, counting down.
TAAAGCCAACGCATTAACGGCCTTGTGCTTTACCCCATTTCTCGTGAGTGCTCTAGAGAACAACCTATAATTCTCATAGGAAGCGGCCCCACTTCCACACTCACAAGGTGAATTCTATGAAGGATGTTTACGTAACTCCAACACCCCACCCATACTGGCTATAGAACTCATTAGGAAATCAAAGTCTCAACCTCACAATTCGTTACGAGCTTTATTAGTCCACACACACAATAGGAATAGATAATAAAAGTGTACACTCTTATCTCAATCTTTGGTCTCAGACCTAGTCCTTGGGATCTTCAGTCCCTAGGTGGTGGTATCCCCATCAACAACTTTTTGAATATTTTTAGGCTTTAATCCAATCCCCCTCAGTGCATGTCAGATGATTTCTGAAATAATGTGAAATATAATTTCACAAATTCAATAGCGCTTATTCAACATTTAGTCTCATGGACTCAATGGTTTATTAACCATTTCACATATAATTTCACTTCAATTTTCACATGAATTTTCACATAGATTCACAGTACTTTACCTTTTAATGATTCCGGATCCCATTAAAAGATTCTCGTAATTTGCCAATTGTAGTTTCTCCATCACATATTTCAATGCACAAAGCTTTGATGTTTCACAATAAATTCATCAAAGCACAAAGCATTGATCTATCCCACATTGGGATTTTATATATCACATTAGTCACCAATCAACCTCTTCACGAGTTAATGTCAAATAATCAATCAAAATTGATATGAGTTTTGATTTTTAAAGTATCGGCATATAGCTCATTCGCACAAAGTGAAAAAATATAATCAAATAGGAATATAGTTCCTCATATGTAGATTTTCAATAATATTGAAAACTTTTGAAAACATTTCACTTCTCTAATCACAAATTTATTTTCGCAAATTAATATCCACTTTAGGCCTTTATAAATAACATCAGTGTCACGCATATGAAAAATTAGGCCTTTAATAACTACTTTCCTATATTCAAGATTGCAGATAAAACATAATTTATCACATTATCACTATAAACAATTGGCAATCATAAGATGAGCAATTAAACATAGACCACATCAAATTCAATTGTAACATGCTCATATACTAGGCACTAAAAAACCTCCACTATTTCTTCATTTTATAGATTTTCATGAATAATTAATCAAAATTATTCGCTAAATCATAAGCATTAAAGAATCAAAATTCATATCAAAATAATGTCACTCAAGAACCATAAATGATTCTACCATGATAATGAAATTTCATTATGTATGCGATTACTCAATCTTCTTTCAAATAATATATTTTCAAAATTTTGGATTTATAACTTAGGGAATATGCAACTGAGAAATTGCTAATCGGCACTTCCCAACGTTAACTAAATATAATAAATGTCATATGAATGCTCCAAAATTCTTAATACCATGAAAACGTTTTATTCTAATGCTTCACCTTTTAATTCTCTACTAATAAATGAATTTGAATGATCAATTATATATTTTTTACTAGTCATGTAGTTCATCTTGAGTACAAGACACCGGCACAAAATAATAAAAAGTAATCCACTTAGGTATACCACCCAACATGTTTATAATTGCTATTAATTTTCATTTTTTAAATGTTCTATTTCATCATAAAAGTCTACGCATAAATCATAATAGTCCTTGTAAATATTGAGCAAATAGTATAATTTGAAATCATTTAAGTCATATAAACGACCATATATTATATTGAAATTCAAATCAATATATCTCATATATTAGATAAGTGACACATACATTTATAGATATAAACAATATAATGAAATGCTATATATTGTTCAAAGCAACAATTAAATAGCATGAACATGCATTTTGACTCTTCTTTTTACCATGATTTTAGAAATATCATTTTGTATGCAATGATTCTTCACACAACTATCACAAACTTATAATTTTATTGCAAAACATCATAAATAATTTGGAATTGAAGAACATACCAGATTCGGTGAATTTCAATTAGAAATTCTTTCTATACCTAAAAAACGTGCGCAATTGACAGCTCTGGCAGTACTAAGTATTTGGAGCATATCTCTCTCCTTCAATGTCCAATTTCATCAATTCAAGATGTTTCGGACACCCAATAGAAAATCCTGAACTTTTGTATTTTATATATTTTTAAATTCGGTGGGTATCAAGTACGAAACTGGTCTCAAAGTAATAACTCGTGAATTACACGAAAATTCACCTACAACAATAATAAGATCATTAAGTTTTTCGTCAACTAAAAACCAAAATATAAAATGGAACGTATCATCTCCCTTTTCATATCGAGGGATGCAATGTCTCCTATTTTGGATCATCGCCAAAGCCCATTTTCACGGATTTGGTAATTTTGGCTTAAATTGTTGGAACCACGACAGCACTTTGACGATCGATCCGAAATAATGGATGTGAGGCTCGAACTCCATTTGCTCTCTCTTTTCATAGTTGACAACTAGCTCCAATAAGATTCAGAATAATATGAAGATAGGCAAGGTGAGGCGTGGACTAGGTCGCTCTCTTAAGATGAATTTCACGACCCTTTCTCAAATGAGGTGCAGATTGGTTCCGATCGTATCACCTACGGGATACAACAGCCCAGCCTATCATCCGCTGTAACTTCACCGAAACTGCACGTTCAAGTGAAGCAGAAACTTACACCCGACACACAACAAAAGCTCAAAGTATACGTATATAGTACAAAAGAAAAGTATTTCTTTTTATCATCTCTTGTACTCTCTTCTCTCATACTTTTATAAAGTTACAAAAGCCTCCTTTATATAGTATAAAATATGACCACCATAAAACTTCTATTCAATATTGAATTAAAGGAAAACATGAAGATTTTATGAAACAAAATAAAGTCTTTATGGGTTTCAAAATAATGCTCTAAATGACCTCATAAATTGGTCAAAGAAAATATTTAATAAAATATTATTTTTATTAAAAAATCTCAACAGTATATATATTAACAAAACAAATAATGAGAATAAATCACAGTGATAAATGTTATGGAAATATACAAATGTACAATCCCCATAAAATCACTAACTGCGGTCCTTCGTTAGGTTTAATACCATTAGCCAACCCGTTGGTGTACTGGGCACCAGACCAATAACGCATTACCACAAGTTCGCCTCAAAAGTTTAAAAAATTGTATTGGTGTCCAGTAGAAGTAGAAAACTGTTATGTTTTCACTTGAAGAATCTTATAGAAACTCAGAAACTTAAAGATATGTTAGAAGATTCAAACATAAATAAACAGATATAAATTAAGAAGAAAGATTGAAAAATAATATTGAATAAATCACAGCTCAGTCTTCCAAACCAATTCACACCAGAGATCCACAGAGGTCTCAAATCTTACACACACACAGTCTAAGATTGCACCAACAGAGAACAAATATATATCTCTCTCACACCCTAACCCACCCAGATCAGAGGTAAGACCAAGAAAACGAGGCACTCAGTAGCCCACCCACTCACCACAGACCCAACTCATAGAAGAGAGGGGTAAGGCTTTGAAACTAGGGTTTTTCTTTAGGTCTTACCCTCTGCCACTCCACTCCCCTCATTAAATAGAAGCTCCAGTCAAATGTAACCGTTGAACGGACCACTACTGGGATAAGCACGGTCAAGGACAGCGGCGTTTGGCCCATGGTTGCTGGAGCAAAAGGAGTAAAGAGCAGAAGGGGACAAAGAGGGAGAACAAAGATTGTCTAGGGCACAAAACGGGAAATGGACAGTCAGAAAGAGTCAATGCCCAGGATCAAATGGATTAATCCAAGGGCTCAGATTAATCCTTCCAGCACATTCCCATAAATGGGCTTATTCTCTGTTGGGCCATTCATTTAGAAAGCGAGTGTGTATTTGAATGAGAAATTGAGCTACACGCCCAAACGTATTGGGCCAGACCAAAGTGTGCCATGAGTGAATTTATGGTTTGTTATGGAAGTCATCATTGTTGTTTTTGATATACAAGTAAAACAGTATGTAATACTAGTACATCTTTCTGCTTTCACAGAGGTAAGTCACAAAGAACTCTATATTTACACAAAACGCATAAGTGCAATCACACATGTAGACACATTGCAGTTCACAGAGAAAAGCAAGTATATAAGCAATCACACAGAAAGCGCACAAAAGTCAGTCACACAGACTGTAACAGAAAAAAAAAAAAAAAAACACACAGCCGTTTAATATTGTGAAATTAGGTCCAAGTTTTTCAAACAAGAACGGAAGTTCTCAACTGGTAAGCACTTAGTTCCCATCTCAGCAGGGTTGAACTCTGATGGGATTTTCTCAAGATCAATAATCTCTTCCTCCACAATTCTCCTAATGAAATGAAATTTAATCTCAATATGTTTGGTTCTATCATGGAAGACAAGGTTTTTGCACAATTGGATACTAGATTGACTATCAGAAAAAACTATCACTATGTTTCTCAAGAAACCAATTTCAAGCAATAGACCTTTCAGCTAGATAGCTTCTTTAATAGCTACTGTAGTAGCTACATACTCTGCCTCAGTATTAGATAGAATAACAATGCTTTGAAGCTGAGATTTTCAGCTGACACAAGAACCATTTAAAGTAAACACATAAGAAGTGGAGGATTTTCTGCTATCCCTGTCATTGGCAAAATTAGAATCCACATACCCACAGAGTTCACTATCAGTTTTACACTTAGAAAACAACAAGCCAGTTTTAACAGATCCTTTTAAGTATCTAAGCAACCATTTAAGAGCCTCCCAATGAGGCAAACCTGAATCAGAGATGTACCTACTAAGATAACTCACAGAATAAGCAATGTCTGGCCTAGTGCTAACCATCAAATACATAACAGACTCTATAGCATTAGCATATGGCACATTCTTCATTTTAGAAATTTCTGGTTCAGTCTTGGGAGATTGTTCCATACTTAGCATAAAGTGAGCAGCAAGACGAACAGATACATGTTTTGCAGATTGCATAGAAAACTTCTCAAGGATTTTTTCAAGTATAAGAAGATTGATTCATAAATAATGAACAACATTTTCTATCTCTGATTATATCCATGCCAAGTATCATTTTAGCATTACAAAGTAATTTCATGTCAAATTCATCACTAAGACATTTAATAACATGATTAACTGTTTTAATGCAAGGACTAGTCAAAAGCATATCATCTACATAAAGGAACAAGAAAACAGGAATATGAGCAGATTGTTTGAAGTACAAGCATGGATCATAAGAACTTCTCTTAAATTTCAAGGATTGCATGCATGCATCAAATCTCTTATTCCACTGTCTAGGGGACTGACTGCTTAAGACCATACAAAGATTTTTTCAAAAGGCACACATAATCAAGATGTTTCTTATCAAGAAAACCTTCAGACAGTTTCATGTATATTTGCTTATCTAATTAACTATGGAGAAATACATTTTTCACATCCATTTGTTTTAATTCCCAATCAAATTGAGCAATCAGAGCAAGCATTATTCTCACAGTGGTAAATTTCACAACATGAGCAAATATTTATGTGTAACCAATTCCTTATTTTTGGGTAAACCCCTTAGCCACTAGTCTAGCCTTATATCTAATTGAATCAGATTCATGCTTCACCTTATATAGCAACTTACAATTAACTAAAGAGCATTCAGCAGGTTTTGGCACAAGAATCCAAGTATGGTTAACATGCAAAGATTCAATTTCTTCTTTCATAGCATTTAACCGAGAGACAGATTCATTAGATTTAAGATCTTCCCTATAAGACTTAGGTTCATTACCATCCAGAGACTCAAATACATGAAACACATAAGAAGCAAGCTGATAATCATCTAAATGATGAGGCCTAATGATGTTCCTTCTACTTCTGTCCCTAGAAAGTTGGTAATCACCAAGATTATCCACATAAGGTACATCAGTATTAGCATTTTGATCAAAGACATCATTATCAGCTCCATTGTTATCAGTTTCACTACCAGAATCAGACAAAGTTTCATATTGAGCAGGAATAACAGGGGACGTCTCCACCTCATTAGAGGAAGACTCAGAAGAAACAACAAACAGACAAGGAAACTCATTTACATTGAATATCACATTTCTATTAATCACAGTTTTGTATCCATGTTCCCCTTTAAGCCAGCACCTATAACCCTTAACGCCCTCTGGATAACCCAAAAACACACATTTTACAGACCTGGGATCAAGTTTATCATGTTTCTGGTGCACAAACACAGAGCAACCAAATACTCTAAGATGAGACAGACTAACATGATTACCAGACCACTTAGTTCCAGGTAATTCACCACATAAAGGCACAGAAGGTGATCTGTTGATCACATATGCAGCAGTTAATACAACTTCACCCCCAAAACATTTTAGATAAGCCAGATGCATCTAATATGGACCTAACTCTATCAAGTAATGTCCTATTCATCTTCTCAGCAACACTATTTTGCTGAGGGGTGTAAGCTACTGTTTTATGCCTTTTTATGCCAGATTCAACACACACAGCATCAAACTCAGCATTACAAAATTCAGTTCCATTGTTAGTTCTCAAGGTTTTAATTTTTTTTTCCAGTTTGATTTTCAATTAAAACTTTCCATGCTTTAAATCTTTGAAACACATCAGATTTATTTTTCAGCAAGAATAAAAACACTTTTCTGGAAAAATCATCAACCACAGAGAGGAAATATCTATTACCACAATGACTAGGAACTTGGGTAGGGCCCCACACATCAGCATGTATATATTCAAGGATATCAGTGCATTTAGAAGAATTAGGAAAATGAGATACATGAAATTGAACTTTAGTCTGTTTTCCTAAGATGCATGAGTCACATATGGGCAGATCAGACACACAGTCAATATCAAGATAATTGTTTTTATGCAATAACTTAAGCCCTCTAACACTCATGTGACCCAATCTCCTATGCCAAAGACTAGAATGATCATGTTTCACAGAATTAGCATGCAACAAAGGTTCAGCAGAACACACATGCATATTTTGCATTCTAATAGCTTTAAACACAAACTGATCATCTTTCATAATTTTTTGGCAACCATTTCCCCAACTTCCATGCAAACCACTATCATCAAGTACAACAACAGAAAGCAAGTTACTACTCAAATTAGGAACATGTCTCACATTTTTAAGCATGAGTTCAAAACCAGATTCAAACTTAAGATGAATAGTTCCTGAACCAACCACATTTATGCCACTGCTATCAGCCATAGACACATTACCATTTTTTAGTCCCACATAGGATGTAAATAAGTGTCTATTAGGTGTCATGTGGTGTGTGCATGCAGAGTCAAAGATCCAATCATTATCACAGAGGGATGAAATCACAGAGTTGACACAATCATGCACAGACTCACCAATCATGAAAACATCACCAAGATTATCAACAACAACATTAGCCTGTTCATTATTCTTTTATTTCTTAGGTTCAGTTCACTCATTTGCATAATGACACCAGGTTTACCACAGTTGTAACATTTCCTGCCTTTGAGCTTGTTCTCACTCCACTCCTTGCCCTTTTTAGGTTTTTCAAAAGACTGGTTTTGGTTGTTATTACTCGAAGAGGCCTTGTTTTGAAATTCGAATTTAGGCTTTCCTTTCACAAAGTTAACAGCACCAAAAGATTTATTACCCTTATTGGTTTTTAAATCCAGTTCTTTTCTTTTTAAACCATTTATCACAGTGTCAAGAGTAACCTGATCTCTATCATACTTAATGTCATATTTTACATCACTATAAGTGTTAGGATTAGCATTTAAAAGCACAATAGGAGTATATTCATCAATGTTTTTATATCCAGTTAATTTAATGTCCTGATAAAGTTTTGTAAAAATAACCAGATTCTCATCTATATATTTACTTAAATCCAGTTTAAATCTGAAAAACTTTTCAAGTAAAAACATTTTTTAGAGCAAGGAGGTTTCAGTGTACAGATCTTGCAGTTTATCCCATAAAGCTTTAGTATTATCTTGCTTCCCTAATTTCCTAATCGCAGAATCACTTAAATTCAAGATAATCAAGGAATATGCAAGTTCATCAAATTCAACTTTCTTAGCAGCAGGTGTGGTGTCTTAATAATTTGGAGTAATAGCTTTAAAACATTTTTGTTGAACCAAAACCCCTTCCATTTTTTGTTGCCATATAGAAAAATCACCTTTTCCATCAAAATGAGCAACATAATAGGCTTTCATAATTCACGAAGATTCACACAGAATACCAGCAAAAGAGTTTTACACATAGATCAGAACCAGGAAATTCACACAGAGCACACAAGTCACAACAAGTTACAGGAAGAAGGTCCTATGTCCTGGACAACCCCCCCCCCCCCCCTGTTGGGGATCATGCATGTGCAGCGGAATTTAAAATTTTTAGATCGAACTAGTTTCGATTACATGCATAAACTAATCACATAGTCAACGTACCTTAACGCTTCCGCCATACACATGGTAATTATCGATTTTATTAAAAACATGTAAAACCGAAAAATATGAAACATGCTTGTTCATCATTCAATGAAATCAGCACGTAATCACATATTACTCATGCTCATAAAATAAAGTTCATACAAACATGATCTAATCAATCTACGAAAGTTTCGATTTATTTACCTCTTGTAGCGTGAGATTTCGACGAATCGAAAACTAGAACCAATCATGTACAAGCTGCAAATTACAAATCATCGGGGCTGCAACTCACGGCTGGAGCAAACTGATCCAGCAGGCAGCGGACGGCGGCGCGTGGCAGCAGCAGCGGCGGCGCGTGGACGGTGCAGCGGCGCGTGTGGCGGTGCAGCGGCGGTGCGTGGATTCCGTCGGGGCAGCAGCTCCTCTCCAATTAGGTTTCACCTCGTATTTTTGACCCACTCGAACTACATCACTAGATGTAAACGAGTTAGATAAACAACAAGAATAAACGAAGGAGTAGAGAGGAGAAAACCGGCGGTGATCGGCGGTGGCGCGGTGGGGCAGCAACGGCCGAAGGGATGAGCGGCTAGGGTTTGGTGCAAAAAATCTGATCTCAAACTCTTGTTTGAGGTCTATTTATACTTAGGGTTTTCAACCCTAGTGGGTTTAAGTCATTGGGCTTGACCCACTGATGTATTAAGCCCATTCCCTCGTCGGCCTCGTTTCTAATAAACGATCGTCCACAAAATTATACGAGTGCCTCTTCGAAATTTCCAATTTCCAAAATTGGAAACTTCCACTTTAGTGGACTTGCTAAATCGGGAAACTTCCCAATTTAGAAAGTTCACTAAATTCCGCATGTCTCTCTTCCTCTACATTTATTCTAATTCGCAATCCACAATTACGAATCTTGGATTCAATCATATCGACATCCAATCGTTCAAAGATTAACACATTAATCTATGCTTGTTGTTATCAAGGATCTATATTACACGAGAAGTGTGACCCCAATGGTTCAGGTGTATGCTAGCCGTGGGCTCACAACTCTTTGTGATTCGAACAACACATTGTTCTTATACGAACTCCTCCCAAGAGTCCCGATTAGAGTAAAACTCATTTTACCTAATCCCCGATCAAATCGGTGCCCAACGAATCAAGATTGGCGTCTAACAACTACGCATCATGATTCCCTAGATACAAGTGAAGTGCCTGCAAGAACCTTATGATATAGTTAGCGTACAGTACGATCCTTTCGCAGCAAATGTCCCGATTGAACTAGAGGCATTGGTTCACGGAGACCTCTTATAAAGTTCAATAACCGTGTGAACGTTCTAGGTATTATAAATCCGTTCGTGTGCGACTTAGGGAAACACATTTCCCTAATCACCCCACTATCAACTCTGGCCAGAGATTCCTTGGATTATAAACCGTCAGAACACACAGGACATCCATGACTACTCAAGCGCTCGAATCCCCTACTACAATGCACAGACTTCACACTAGATTTCAGATTGCACGAAAGTTGGCCCTTGGAGTGGTCCGCGGTGGGACTCAGAGACAGGTCACAATACAATCGGTCCTCTAGTGAAGTCACGGTGATGTCTGGGTCTTAAGGACTAATGGTGTACAACTATATCTTAGAAACCTATTACTCGATGAATGAGAACCACTTATAGATTTCTAGGGCGAGGGAGTTCAGTGAACTCATCTAGTATGAGCACCCACTCAAGTATGCCGATGTCACAACACCGAGGACTGATGAGACGCAGTACACATACACTAAGTGCTAGTCTCAAAAGGGAAAGGCCGGTATCCTCATTATTGGCGTAACCCATCGACTGGGAACAAGGTTTAACAGTTACATTACATTGCTGAGTTATCTCACGATTCTACTAGATCAACTCACAGTAATAGAGTAACTCGTTAGGACTATATCTATGCTACTTGCATGGGATAACAGATATAGAATGCCAAATAAGATATTTTATTATTACGAACGAAAAACGATTGTTTTATTACATGAAATAAGATAAAGACCACAACCACAAGTTGGCTTGTCGGTCACCTACTCTAACACCCCCCCCCCCCCCCCCCCCCCCCCCCCCCCCCCTCCCCAGATTCCTTTCACTAGATGGTCCAGACAAGGGAGGTTTGGAGTAGAGGTAGTCCAGGTTCTCTAAGAGAGAAAAATGCGGAAAAGTAAACCAGTTAAGGAGTAGAAGAATAAATCACATATGAGAACATCTGCCACATAGGGCCAAGTAGTGCCACACAGGGCCAACTCAATGCCACACAGTAGGGGTGAGCAAGTCGGACCCATCAACCCGCTACACCCGTCAAACCCGTGAAAAACCGCCCCGTTGGGACCGGACGGATAGATCCATCCATAGGATTGGGTCCTAAAATGGTGAAGAACCGTGGGTTTGGGTCTTAGACGGGTTCAATTTTTTTTAATACCCGTCCCGCCCCGCCATACAAAACGACGTCGTTTTGTTTACATTATATAGTATAATAAATTAATAATATTAATGGATAAATAAAGTATCTCTAGTGTATCAAATACATAAATCAACTAAACTATAATTGTGGAAGTAATAGCTATAAAGATTATGAAAATCTCTAAGAAAATGTAGGAAAAAAAGCATATATATACAACGGTCAACACACGGCAGAAAAAAAGGAAGAAAATGGTGTTGAATGGAGCTGAATTGCGTTGGTTATGCTTGAAAAAACTATATTTATTTTATTTAAATTTTGTCTTTTAAGTTATGAATTAGTTATTTTTAGTTTTATATTAATTTTTATTTACTCTTGACATTTACATTATTTATATTTGGTTTCAATTTAAAATTTTAGGTTATTCATTTTAGTTTCTAATTATTCTCCCGTAAAACTTATAAATTATAGATAAAAAAAAATAGTTTAGACGATAACGGGTTTCGACCCGTAAAGGTTGGGTCCTACTACAAACCCGCCATGGACCCGCCTATCATAAACCCGTTAAAAACCCACAAGTTCGGTTCTTCAAAATCAAGAACCGTTGTTTGACGGGACGAGGGCGGGTTTTGATAGAACCCGCGGGTTTATGGCCCGCGCACACCCCTACCACACAGAGCTCCCAAACTCCACAGGAATCCAATAGGAAACGAAAAACTAGGGTTTTAAAGAAATAATACCTTGTCATAACCATGTTAGGTTATGTAAGCCCTCTTCAAGCGAATTTCCGAGCAACCAAGCTCTTGATACCACTGTTATGTTTCCACTTGAAGAATCTTACAGAAACTCAGAAACTTAGAGAGATGTTAGAGGATTCAAACATAAATAAACAGATATGAATTAAAAAGAAAGATTGAAAAATAATATTGAATAAACCACAGCTTAGTCTTCCAAACCAATTCACACCAGAGATCCATAGAGGTCTCAAATCTTACACACACAGAGTCTAAGATTGCACAAACAGAGAACAAATCTCTCTTTCTCTCTCTCAAACCCTAACCCACCGAGATCAGAGGTAAGACCAAGAAAACGAGGCACTCACCAGCTCACTCACTCACCACAGACCCAACTCACAGAAGAGAGGGGTAAGGCTTTGATAGGGTTTTTCTCTAGGTCTTACCCTCTGCCACTCCACTCCCCTCATTAAATAGAAGCTCCAGTCAAAGGTAACTGTTGAAGGGACCACCACTGGGACAAGCACGGCCAAGGACAGTAGCGTTTGGCCCATGGTTGCTGGAGCAAAAGAAGTAAATAGCAGAAGGGGACAAAGATGGAGAACAAAGATTGTCTAGGGCACAAAACGGGAAAGGGGAGTACAAAGGGGAGAGGGAGAGTCTGAAAGAGTCAATGCCCAGAATCAAATGGATTAATCCAAGGGCTCAGATTAATCCTTCCAGCACATTCCCACAAATGAACTTATTCTCTGTTGGGCCATTCATTTAGAAAGTGAGATTGTATTTGAATGAGAAATTGGGCTACAAGCCCAAACACATTGGGCCACAATCTCGACAAGAACTACTTATAAAATCACATAGAGTACCATTTTATCCCATATGGGATGAGGGTGTTACACTCGTGGAGAAGATGGGGAGTTAGTTTTGGTTGTTTATTTTTGTGAGATATTTTGTCATGTTGGGCTTTTAAACCAAGGTGGAGAATGGTTATGTAGAGAGAGAGAGAGAGAGAGAGAGAGAGAGAGAGAGAGAGAGAGAGAGAGAGAGAGAGAGAGAGAGAGAGAATTGTGTTAAAATCATGGCACCATTATCCAAGGGTTATTAAGCATTTATTTTTCTCGCATGCATTGTATTCTCCGATTTATACTTCTTTAATTTTCTGGTAGAGTGAATTATCTCTCACATATATGCATGATTAATGTTTGATTAAATGTTGTTGAATCTTACTCCCTCCGTTCCTAAATAGGTGTCGTTTTTCACCTTGGCACAAATCTTAAGAATCTCAATAAATATGTCTTGATTTTAGGGAAATAGATATTGATGGACCAAAATATCCTTGTTTATTAATTAATGCAGGAATAGTGATATAGAGTTAACAAGGGTAAAATTGAAAAATAAGCAATTAATGCATCATTGGAATTATAAAGTGACAGATAATATGGAGAAAAAAAAATTCTCAAAAGAGACAGATATTATGGAACAGAGGGAGTAAATAATTAGGTAAATGGTAAATAGGCCCATGACAATGGCACTTAATTAAAAGAGGGACATCCAACTTTTTTGTCTTTCAAATAAATCCAGCTCATTCAAACTTATTTGTAAATAAGGAAAATCCTTTTATATATACCAAAATTACCCCCAATTCATTGAAACCCAATTTAACTTCAATTTCATGATTTACACCCCAATTTAGCCCAATTTCATCAATTAACCAATTTTAACTCTAATTTCAATTTTGACCCCAATTATGACCCGCCATCATCGGAGACCGCCGGTCGCCGCTGTTGACCGGCGTTGACCGCCATGAGACCGCCGGTCTCCGGCGTTGACTTTTTTTTTTATTTTTATTTGAAAAACTTTTTTTTTCCTGAAATTTTTTTCCGCCCGGTCAACTGCCGTTGACCGCCGGGTCTCCGGCGTTGACTCTTTTTATTTATTTATTTTTTTATTTTGTTTTTTCTTAAAAAAAATATTTTAATTAATATTACTGTCTTGGCTGCTAAATTACTGTCTCCGGCAGTTATTTAACTGTCGGAGACAGTAATTTAACTGTTAATTGACTTTTTTTTTTTTTTTTCAAAAATATTTTAATAAATATTACTGTATTCGTTGCTAAATTACTATCTCCAGAAGTTATTTAACTGTCGGAGACAGTAATTTAACTGTTAATTGACTTTTTTATTCTTAAAAAAAATATTTTTAATTAATATTACTGTATTCGTTGCTAAATTAGTGTCTCCAGCAGTTATTTAACTATCGGAGACAATAATGTAACTGTTAATTGACTTTTTTATTCTTAAAAAAAATAGTTTTAATTAATATTACTGTATTCGTTGCTAAATTACTGTCTCCAGTAGTTATTTAACTGTCGTAGACAGTAATTTAACTGTAAATTGACTTTTTTTTTTAAATCTTTTTTTCTTAAAAAAAAATTATTTTAATTAATATTACTGCATTGGCTGCTAAATTACTGTCTCCAACAGTAATTTAACTGTCTAAGACAATAATATTAATAATATTACTGTTCGGGAAAAAAATATTCATAATATTACTGTCCAAAATAGTAATATTTCTGTCTGAAACAGTAATTTAGTAGCCAAGACAGTAATATTAATTAAAATATTTTTTTTCTAAGAAAAAAAAATCAAAAAAAAAAAAAAAAAGTCAACGTTGGAGACCGGCGGTCTCCGGCGGTCAACGCCGGAATCTGGCCGGAAAAAAAAACGTTTCAGAAAAAAAATTATTTTCTGAAAAAAAAAATTGAGGGTTAATGTGATATATTTTTTTAAATACGGGGTCAATGTGTAATATTAAGGAAGTTAGAGCATAATGGGTGGAATTGATAAGAATTAGGGTAAATTACACACACCACCCTGAGGTAAGCTTAAATAACTGTAAGGTCCCTGTGATATGGATAATTACACTCAGCCCCCTGAAACGTAGTCAGAAACTCTAATGGGATAATGAATTGGATATGTTATTCCAATAGGGTTCTAACGGACTATTGGTTTCAGAAAGTGGTGAAGACAACAAAGAGCTATGGGAAGAGTTATGGGTGATTTAAGAAATGTTCGGGAATGTTCGGGGAGCCATGTCACCCCATAGCTCTTTGTTGTCTTCACCACTTTCTGAAACCAATAGTCCGTTAGAACCCTATCGGAATAACGTATCCAATTCATTATCCCATTAGAGTTTCTGACTACGTTTCATGGGGCTAAGTGTAATTATCGATACCACAGGGACCTTACAGTTATTTAAGCTTACCTCAGGGGGGTGTGTGTAATTTACCCTAAGAATTATATTATGGAGGGTATTTTAGACTAAAGACATGGGGATGAGTTTAATTGAGAGACTGTTTTTTTTGTGGATCAAAATGCATTTAAGTCCTATGTGATGGGCATTTTTCCGCCCTAAATAATTATTGCGGCAAATTACATCTCGGCCTATGGGTTCAGACTTAATTGCGTATATATCCAGACTAAAATCAGTTCGACAAAAGAGGCCATTCACTTGTCTTTTACCGAAAATACCGCTCATAATATAATTTGCATCAATTTCATCTACAATATTCTAATTTATCCAATTTTAACAAATACTATATCGTCCCAATTGCATCTAGGCGCGGCCCATAGGGATTAGGGTTTATGAATTAATTAAAAAAAAAAAAATTATGCTATAATTTGGATATGAACTCAAGATCTCTTCGATTAACAAAGTGTGAGCTATCTATCACTAGGCCATTGGAATTTTTGTGATGCATATTAATCAATAATTTTATTATTTATATCTATTAACCAGTCAACTTGTATAATAGAGTTTAACCCACTAACATTAATTTTTTTTACAATTCCCTTTTATTTTGTTGTAACATTATTCACAGTAACATTAATTTCACAATAATATTATTTTTCACATTAACATCAATCTTCTTTTACTGATTATTTTCACAGTAACATTAATTTTCAGAATAATATTAGTTTTCAAAGTAACATATTTTTAAGTTTTTGTTTTCCTATTTTCGCAGTAATATCAATGTTTACGGTAATATCAATTTTGACATTAACATTAATTTTGACACTAACATTAATTTTTACAATAACATCATTAGTAACATTAATTTTCACAGTAATTTAGACCGCAATAATATACTGATGTATTACTGTTAACCATAACAAAATAGCCCTATACTATTGTGGTCCACAATAATTTTATTGTGGTCAATAGTAATATTATCACTGTGGTCAACAGTAATATAGTGATATATTACTGATAACCACAACATAATAGCTTTGCATTATTGTTGAGCACAACATAATTGGCGAAAAAAATATTTGTGAAAAAATAATAATGTCGTGTTGGCTTGTTAAAAAAAACGTTTTTGCAGCCACGCAAAAAAAGGCAATCATTTGTGGTGGGTAACGACATGTGGCGGTGGTGGCAGATGGTGGTGGTGGGTGGTGACGGCAGGTATCTGGTGGCAAATGGGTGGTGATGGTGGTGGCGGCGGGTATTGGTGGAGAATAGGTGGTGGTGGTGGTGGTGGTGGGGAACAATGGGTCAAAATGTAGTTAATACACCGTATTTGTTAAAATGAGTAGTGCTACTTCCACTTCCAAATTATCTCAATTCACCACCAAACATTATAAAATATCATAAATACCCCTCAAATTTATAATCCTCCACCCTTTCTTATATTAATTTAATTCTCATGTGTTCTATTTTATTTAATTTATTAAAAAAAAATTATTTTTTTTATTTTTTTATTATTATTTTTATTATTATTTTTTTATTTTTTATAGTGAAACATTTATTACAAGATATTTAAACTTTCATAACAACAAATTACATAATTTTTTTTAGGAAACAAAATTATATTAAGCCAAACTGATCATTTTTTAGGATGTTCAGGACCTTCCATACAAGCAATCTTAATTATTTCTCAAAAAACGTGAATTTCTGCTCTCTTTGACATTCGAAAATGTTTTTTCTCTGACGAAAGTATTATTCACTTAAGATGGAGAGGGTGAAATTTTCCGTGAAAAGAGTGGGATTTTTTTTGTATAAATATTTGAATTAGTTTAGTTGTAGATAGTTTATAAATTTGTAAAAAATTACAGGTGAAAGAAGAAGAAGAGGGTAAAATTGGAAATATATTTAATTTGGTGGTGAAATAAGATATTTTGGGGGTGGAAATAGCACATTTCGTTAAAATTAAGGTCCATATGTAATAATGGGTAAGTTGAAGTTTAAAATATGAACTGAGGGTGTTCAAAAAACTTATGGGTAATTTTGGTATTTATGGTATGATTTTTCCTTATTTGCAATAAGGGTCGAATGAGTGGATTTATTTGCCAAAGAGAAAAATAGCATGTCTTTGTTTTAATTAAATGTGTATCATGGGCTTATATGCAAATTCCCCTTAATTATGGTTGTCAGCAAGATTAACATGTGGACCAGTTATAGTTAAGCAACTTGCTAATTAATACGTAGTGTTCCCATAGTTTCATTCCACACCTCTTTAGTTGGTTGAAAATGAGAGCATGCTAATTGCTAAGCATTTATCTTGCTTTGACTTACAACTAAAGGTTGTCTTTTTCTTTAGAGAAATAGTAAAATTAATTTTCTTATTTAATTTTCACTCCCCTTCGTCATTCGTTAGTAACGATGTTTTGTGCAAATATAAATTCATTTTTTGTGTAAATGTTTTTGGTCATGTTTAGTAGCGGTGCCAGCATTTGTTAGTAACAATGGTTTGTGCAAATATAACACCCCAATATTTTTTAAATTTCTATTAATTTATGTACAAATATAAAAGAAAATTATGTACACTAGTATTAATGGTCCCCATTTAAGATTTTTTTTAATGCATTCGACCCCTTCGGACTGAAAATCCTGGGTCAAGTATGGTCATGTTTATTTGAATTTATTTTTAGTTAAATTACTAATTCATGAATATTGTAGGTGAAAAATACATATCAATCTAGTTATATGTATAATTATTGGAGAGAAAAAAATGTAGTAGCATATTGAAATTTATGTTAACTGGAGGCCTCTTTATTGCAGGAATATTTAGAAATAATAAAAATATATAAATAGAGTCATGGTTTTTTTATTTTTTTATTTTGGAAATCATGAAATAATTAATATCTTGATAAAAAGTTTGGCCTCCATCGATTTCATCAATTTGAATACCATTGGAGTAAGTTTGTCGATTTGTGAACTCCTAGATAGATATTCAATTGGATTAGTACTATAAAACTCCTATGTGCAAAAAAGATAACTATAATAAATCTTTTTATATTTATTTTACTGTATAAAATTATTATTTATTTTATTTTGCACAAAATAGATTTCCTCATGTATTTCACACAATAAATATACATATGCACTTGATTTTATAAAGATTAAAATAATTGGGAAAAAAAACAATTTTGCGAATTTATACGAATATATTAGCCTAAGCAAGTGAGAGCAATTATCTTTTTTTCTCGAGATACAAAAAAAAAAAAAAAAAAAAAACTAATTACAACAACCTTGCCCTTCTTATTTTTGGATAATTACAAACACCTCATCAACTATGTATTATTCAGGAAAAAAACCCCTCATTTAGTAGGTAAATTTGACACTGCGAGTGGTGAACATGTAAGACAATATATAGTTGAGGGATCATTATGATTACCTAAACATGAGGGAATTTTCGTGATTTGGTCTTAATTTAGAGGGTTGGCTGTAATTCGCCAAAAAATAAAATTAAAGTAATATAACTAGTAATTAATCTACAATAATAAAAGAAGTTTTTGAATAGTGGGGAGAAAAAATGAGTAATAAAAAAAGGCCAAATGGAAGGCATCTTATATAATTTTTATACTTAATAATGTGAGTAAGGCGTGGGAGACGCTAATTAAGACAAGTGAGTGGCCGAACCTTTCATGTCAAATTCAGCATCACTTTAGGGGAAATTTATATATACTCTTTGCTCACAAGTGAAGTCACTTACTTCGCCCACATTAATTTATTTATAACATGTCAAATATCACACCCACATACACATATATGCAGTTTGTTCTCGAGAAATTGAGGATCCTAGGCAAGTTTTAAGAATTTATAAAAATGGGATTCTATTTATATTGTATAATGTACACTAATTCGTTCTAAAACGAGCACGATTGGACAATGATTTTTTCAACTTACCGAAACTCTTTGATGTTAGAAATAAACAATATAGATTATTAAAAAATGCAAAGATTGATGGAAAAAAAAAGTTTAAGATCTTGAAATAGATAAAAAGGTTGATAGAAGAATCAATTCAATATTTAACTAATTATGATTGGTCTAAAAGACATTTCATTCACATCAAATGCAAGAATAACTGTAAAAATTTCCCAAATACTTAAACTATGTAAAATAATATAGTTATGGTTATTCAAATTGTTGAACTATGTAAAATTTGGGGGACTCAATTTTTTTCAAAAGTCAGATGTCCGACGCGACCGTCTCTTTCGCTTATAGTCAGAACCGACCCTGCATATATATATATATATATATATATATATATATATATGAATTAGTAAAAATGAATTGAATTGTCTAAAGATGTAAAATAGTGATGATCGACAAATCATATACTAGTTAATGTCTTCATTGATAACGTGTATTGAGGCCATGACTCTTCCCACTTCTAAAAAGAATATTCCATTAATTCATATCGAAACTTGTTAATTTTTAAATAATAATTTGTATCCCTGACAATTTGTACACCAAGCATGAGCTTTCTTTAAGAAGAGGCAACACTAATATTAATAAGTAAAACCATTTCACAAATTAAAACTAAATGTATTCTAAAATAAATCAAAATTCAACAGGGTAAATTACAAAAACCCCCCTAAGGTATGGTCAAATTACAAAAACCCCCCTCTTGTTTGGATAATTACATCTACCCCCTCAACTATGATTTTTTCTTAGACCTCCACCTTTATGGGGCCAAATTCAACATAGTCATCTAGATTCCGTGAAATGTAATCTAGTTTGTACTCTTTTTGTGTAAAAAATACAGTTTCCGATGCACCACAAACTGATATATACAATCTAAAAATCACATATTATGATCATCTTGCTTCATAATGTGGAGTTTGAATGGGATAAAACGGGTACAAAAGTGATAATATTCCATATAATCTCTAAGATTCCACTAAATTTGATGAGTTGAGGGGGGTGGTTGTAATTATTCAAACAAGAGGGGTGTTTTTGTAATTTGACCATACCTCGGGGGGGTGTTTGTAATTTACCCAAATTCAACAAGCCATCTCTATCGAACAATGCATTTAAAGTCTTATGAGAAGGGTGCCGATAATGCTGTTATACAAGAAAAGTTTAAACTGTTACATAAAATAACAGGGATTTGAGAAATACTGGGGGGCCATGGCCCTCCACCCTATGCTGGCTCTGACACTGGGTGGGTGGAAGGTGCTGTGGTGGTGAAAGATGCAATGAATCTCATAACAAATATTGTTAGCAACTTTTGATCTATGTTGATTTGTAGTCCAAAAAAATAAGCACTTTATTTACTCGTCGCCTCACTAAAGAGGATTTATCAATATGCAATAATAGGAAATGCACTTATTAGCCACTTACTACCACTTTCCCTTTTTTCTTAGCATTATTCAATTAATAAGGGAAGAAAGACATTTTGTTTGTTGTTTGGTGTAACCATCTTAACAACCATATTCTATTTAAAAAAATTTAGTTAACTTTTATTTTTTTGTTTATATCTTATACTTAATGACCATTACTATATAAATCACACCCATATGAAAATAATCGACATTTTACAAAAACCATCACATTTAATGTTTGATTTATTTACTAGATTTATCCTTCTATATTTTTAATTAAAAATTCCCTCTTTATTTTATTTATTAAGTTATTTTATTTTACTTTATATAATTCAAATATCCAATTAGACCAAGTGGTGAGGGTAGATGACCTTTCCCTAGTTCCTTCATCATATAAATTCGAATACCATTGTATTTTATTTACACTTGGGATTAGGGGTGTAAATCGGACGGATCGAATCAGAATTAGCCCTTTCAGAAAAAAAAATGATTTTTTTTCGGACTGAAAAACTAGTTCCAATTATGTTTCAAAAAATTGGAAATCGGAATTTTGGAAATTGGAACGAAAAAACTTGTTCCAAAATCTGAAAATTGCGGATTGAAATCTGTGCGGAATACGGAAATTTCCAATATTTGGTCACCTAAAATATAAAGTACATAATAATATTAGATTTTTAAGTGTAATATTGAGGAAAAAAATCAGAATTTTCGGAAGTTAAATCAGATTTGAAATCGGAATCTCATATATATTTCAATTTGGATCAAAATAATTTCGGAAAAATCACAAGTCGGAATTCCAATGAAAACTATTGTTCCGAAATCGGACAGTAATATTCGATCGATTCAAAGAACCCACAGTTTAAACTTATGTGGTCCTTAACTTTCTTGTGCTTTATCACTTTCCACACGCAGAAACATTTTCATTTCTATTTTATAAGTTACATGTTTTTGTTTATACATTGTTAAAATAGCAAGAATTTACTTAAAAAAATAAAATAAAAGAAGTGGTCTAATAAATAGCCGAATATCCAACCTCTGTGTAAAATATAGTTTATCTGAATGTTATTTTTTTTAGAACAATTTATTTTTTATTTTTAATAAATATATAATATAATATAATATAATATATTGGTCCTAGTTGCTGTGTATAGACGTGCCAACACTAAACTCACTCATAATTCCTAACTGGTATAAAGGGAACAAGAATTGGGAATATTGGAAGACAATGTACAGCTAAATCTTGGCATAAAAAGCCGGCAATTTATTTAATTTAATTTACTTTAATTAGCAAGTGTGAGCCGAGCCGGGCCGAGCCGAGCCGAGCCGGAATGTCAACCTTTATGCTTGTGAGTTGTTGTACTTGTGAGCAAAGGCCGGCCGGCACTCTCTCACTACACTTCCATGCTTAGCTAATTACTACTTGCCATAAACTTGTGACTTAAAGTTTCTACTTTTCTTGTGAAACATACAACTGGCTTCCCAATGCTTATACAACAACAATTAAATAAATCAAAAAATAAAAACTTGTTAATATATTACATTTAAGCCCTTCATAAATGAAATACATTATATTTACACCCCCATAGCATTTTTGTCCCAATAGTAGCATATCGATAAGACACGCGGACATGGGTGAAATTGGAAATTTAAATCGTTGGTATTAACTCTATTACGGGTTTTTATGTGGATAAGGGTAAAATTAGAAATTTAAATTGAATATGCTATGATATCTTAGTAATTCGTTAATGTTCTGGATTTTTTTTTTTTTTTGTAATTTAGCCTTAACTCCAGGGGTTGTCGTCATTGATCGTTGTTGTTGTTATTATTATTTTTATTCTTATTCTTATTTACACACAGTCGTCATATACGTGTACATGTATATTTGTAAAACACATATAACTATATACACACGTATAATTAGATGTTATCGGATGAACTATACTGAATATACCATACAATCCAAAATCCATATGAATAACTCTTCAAAAGAGCCAACTAACTTGGGGTTGTCTAGGGTCCGAGAGGGGTTGTACTACTCGGACCCAAACAATTGAAAATCAACCAATAAAAATGTGACACGTATGATTTGTACGAACCCCACAAAAAAAGTACGATACCTACCTTATAAGTGAAATTACATAAAAACCCCTATAACTAAAACTTAAGTAACAATTAATAATAATTAATAATTAGGGTCATGACAAGGGACTTAATGCACATTGGTCCACATAAACAACAATCTTTCAAATAAACCCATCACCATGTCTTTACTCTAAAATACCCTCCATAATATATTTTTTATCAATTTCATCCATTATACTCTAACTTCCTTAATATTACACATTGACCCCGAATTTAAACAAATATATCACATTAACCCCCATTTTAATAATTTTTTGAAAAATATTTTTTTTAGAAAATAAATTTTTTTCTGAAATTTTTTTTTCCGGCCAGATTCCGGCGTTGACCTGGCGGGCGTTGTCCGGCATTGAATTTTTTTTTTTGAAAACATTTTTTTTTCTGATTTTTTTTTTCCGGCCAGTCAACCGCAGTTGACCACCGCTCTCCGACGTTGACTTTTTTTTTAATTTCGTTTTTGAAAAAAAAATTCTTAGATAAAAATATTTTAATTAATATTACTATCTTGCCTACTAAATTACTGTCTCGTACAGTAATATTACTATTCCGGACAATAATATTACTGTTTCAGACAGTAATATTATGAATATTATTTCCCGAACCGCAATATTACTAATATTACTGTCCCAAACAGTGACATTATTGCTTGAGACAGTAATATTACGGTCAAAGACAATAATATTACAGTCGAAGACAACAATAATGCAGGCCAAGACGATAAAATTAATTAATACAGTAATATTATTGTCTCAGACAGTTAAATTACTGTTGGAGACAGTAATTTTGAGCCAAGACAGTAATATTAATTAAAATATTTTTTTTAAGAAAAAACAAAATTTAAAAAAAAAAGTCAATTAACAGTTAAATTATTGTATCCGAAAGCTAAATTACTGTAGCCAAGACGGTAATATTAATTAAAATATTATTTTTAAGAAAAAAAAGTCGATTAACAGTTAAATTAGTGTCTCCGACAGTTAAATAACTGTGGAGACAGTAATTTAGCAGTCAAGATAGTAATATTAATTAATATATTTTTTTTAAGAAAATAAAGGTTAATTAACATTAAATTACTCTCTCCGACAGTTAAATAACTGTTGAAGACAATAATTTAACAGCCAATACATTAATATTAGTTAAAATAGTCTTTTTTAGAAAAAAAAAAAAGCCGGAGACCCTGCGATTGAGCTACCGGAAAAGAATTTCAGACAAAAAAAAAGTTTTGAAAAAAAAAAAGATTTAACGCCGGAGACCGTGGGTCTCTGGCGGTCTCCGGTGGTGGCGAGTCAAAATTGGGGTCAAAATTGAAATTATGGTAAAAAAATGGTTAATTGGTGAAATTGGGCTAAATTAGTTAGTCGAGGTAGATCGTGGAAATTTTTTTTTTATTTGGGGGGCAAAGTGCAAAAATGACCAAAGTTAGGGGCAAAGTACAGTTAACCCTACTTTTAATTCTGTGGTTTAACAATGTAAGGATAATAAAGTAATTTTACATGAAGTACGATGGAGTACGACCTTTGTACGATCTATTTTTACTGGGTTCGTACTTTAATTTATAATTTCATAGGTTCGTACTGGATCGTACTAGTTCGTACTTTAAATCAACGACTATAAATTTTTACTAAATATTTTCTACGCACCAGATTAAATCGTTTGGGTCCGAGTAGTACAACCCCTCTCGGACCCTAGACAACCCCAACTAACTTAGCTTAGTGGTACCAAGAGCCTCTCTCATAGTAGTGTTTGGTGAGAGGTCGGGGGTTCGAATCTCTTCAGGTGCGTGGATTAGATACGTGCATTGTAGACCATATTATAAGGTCAATTTAAAAAGCAAAAGAAAAAAAAACCTTCAATAAAACTAAAAAAAAATTGTGAATACATCAAAAATAGATACAAGTTGGTTAAGGAAAAAGCACATCTTTGTAAACTAGATTAGTAGAGAGTAGATGAAGCAAAGAGCAGTTGACAACTAGAAAGGTGGGGCCCCTCACCATATACTGTGGATCTTTGTTTTCATTAAATATATTAATTAAAAAATAAATAAATAAAGATTGGAAAAAGTCCAAAAGAATAACTGCCAAAGAGTGGAACTCCCATCTTTCACTTGGCATTGTGGGCTTCCTTAATATCAAGACAAAGGCAAGAATATATATATCTATATCTATATAATTTTATTTGGACAATTAATTAGTTTCTACACTTTGTCATCTTTAATCTCGGCCGTTGGATCGGTCCACTTGGCGAATAGCAGCCGTTGGATGAAGGTGGTGTAGGATTCTCAGTTGGAGTAACATGTGCTACCATCTTTGTTTGCTTTATTTTATCTCTCTTTTTCCAGTGTTTGCTTTCATGCATGGTTTTCTCCTCCCAAAAATAGTGTGTTTATTAACTGATAATTAAAAAAGTTGGATTATTAATTAATTAGTTTTTTTTTTTTTTTTAATTTATTCCACTTTTGTCCCTTAATATTGGTTTGTTGTGATGGCCATCATTTGCATCAAAGGTAACTGTCCCTTCTCTTCATAATTTGTTTTTTCTTTTTTTCTTCAACTTTCAACTACCTTATAGCTACTACTACTTCTAGTAAGAGAAACACCACCAATAGAGAGAGAGAGAGAGAGAGAGAGAGAGAGAGAGAGAGAGAGAGAGAGAGAGAGAGAGAGAGAGAAACAAAAAGAGACACTGTCCTTAGTTGCTAGCTAACTCATCTTTCTGCATACTTTTCTTGCTTGTCAGATCTTGCTCTGCACCAGATATTTCACCAAAAATCTTTTTTTGAAGATCATACAAATTCCCAACATTTTTTTCTTCGAGCATCTTTCGATCCTTCTTTTTTCGATTAAATTCGACTCGATTATATATATACATATATGGAGGAAGACAAAGATCAAAAGCACATATGCAGATTCTGCAGCAAAAGTTTCCCCTGTGGTAGATCCTTGGGTGGCCACATGAGGTCTCACTTGATCACTGTTCCATCGACCGATCATCATCACAACCAAAAGGACGAAAACACCCCCGACAAGAAAAAGAAGACCAAGAAACTCCCTCCTCTTGTCAATGGAGGAATAATTCCAATTCCGAAAAAGCCAAACAAGCCCCTAAATTCAAGCGAAGAAGATACTTTGCTTCACGAAAAGCTCTGCAAGGAATGCGGCAAAACTTTCCAATCTTGGAAGGCCTTGTTTGGCCACATGAAATGCCACTCCGTCAACGGGAAAACACTCGCAAGCCCGAACGCGATGGAGGAATATTCCTCCAACAGCCAATCGGACGAAGCATCGGCGAAACCTATGCTACCGTGTAAGAGAAAGCGATCGTACAGAACGAAAAGGTACACAACGACATCCAATACAAACTCGTCTTCTTTGACCAACACGAATCTATCGTCTTCGATTTCTGAAATCGACGAGCAAGAAGAGCAAGAGGAGGTTGCTCTGAGTCTGATCATTCTTTCGAGGGACAGAGGTGATTGGAGGAGTGGCAATAGCAATTCCGATCGTAGTTCCGATTTTCTTGAACCTAAGAGAGTTGCTAAAGAATTGGAGATCAAAAGCCTACCTATTTCAAGAAACGGGCTCGAGTCGGAAGTTAACTCGCCGAAGAATTTGATCGAGGGAGGCGGAATATTCTTCGACAATCGAGAGAGGCGAAACAAGATTAATAAGGCGAGAAGGAGTTTGAATAATAATAATGTGGCTAGTGATTTTGAGAATAAGAGCAAATGTTTCACGTGCTCGATTTGCAAGAAGGCGTTTTCGTCTTATCAAGCGTTAGGCGGTCATCGGGCGAGCCACAAGAAGTTCAAAGGCTGTTGTGCTCCGATAACCGGAAACATGTTCGAACCGGAAAATTCACACACTCAAGGTGGTAATAATAATAATAATAATGATAATAATAATAAGGTAGTTGTAAGTGGGAAAAGTAGCAAAGAACATGAGTGCCCAATTTGCTTCAAAGTTTTCTCATCTGGTCAGGCTTTAGGTGGGCACAAGAGATCACACTTGATTGTTAATCGAAATCCGGTTATCGAAAAAACCCATAATTTTCTTGATCTCAATTTGCCGGCTCCCGATGAAGAAGAAGAATGCAATGAATTCAAGCCGTGGTGGATTGAGCCGAGCCGCGAGCAGGAGCCGTTACTCGGCTTGCTTTCGAGCTGATGACTCAGCAAAAACTTTTTTTCGTCATCAAAGAAGACGAGTGCAAGTTGTATAGATTCATTGATTCTTTACCGAAAAATCGAAGTTGAGCACCGAATTTTTTTCCATTACAGTTTTACACCTATGTTTCTTTAATATGTTGTTACATATCATTTATGAACTATGTAGTATTGTTGACGAATTACTATTTTTTTACTATATTTACTATGTGCATTTGTTATGTGGAAGCTAAAATTCAGGAAATCAGATGCTACACGTGGTTATAGTGACTGTACACATAATTACACACATCTATGAGTATACGTGTTTAGTGGGTAGTTATTTAAAATCGTCGACGATTAACAAATATTCCGTAAATAACCAAGTGTAGCATCTAACTTACCCTGAAATTCGGCTGGCTGTAATAATTTTAGCTGGCTGTAATAATTTTAGCTTGCTAGGGAAGGGAAAATGACTGGTAAACTGACTACCAAGTCACATGAGCAGTTGGTGACATTTTAGTTAATAATAATGTAATAAATTGAGTTTAGCCAACTACCTTGTAATATGACTACTTATCTCATTTCCCTTTCATTTATTAATTAATCTTAATTATGTGTTAAAGTGGTGTAGGTTTATATGTATGTACTTCATTTATTGACCATGACTATAGTGTGGTCATCACATAAAAACCACTTGCAAGTACAATTTCTTTTTTTATGTATTATTTAATTTTTTTTAGGTTTGGGTCACACTTTGGTTTTGATGTATATAAATTTATCTAATTTTGTCAGAAGAGGCTATTGTATGCTTTTGAATGAGTTAGGCAGACTTAATCCACAATTTTGACCTAACTTGAACAAGTTATTGTTGCACATTATTAGATTTTTTTGGATTTTGATCTTCCAATTCATGACTAACCACATATAGGGTTTGGAGATATATAGCACAAATTTGGTTTTATAAATTATAATTGAAGTTTATTTTTATTTTGTACCATTGAAATGTAACGTTTTGGTATTTTGCAATCTAAACAAATATTAGTTACATTTTGCACCCTTGAAAAATATGTAGTTGTCGGTTTTAAGTAATTTGGTGAGAACGTGGTAGAAGGATGAAGATAAATTATATTTCGAACGTAGGAATTACATTTGCACCATGAAGATAAATACTATGGGTGGAAAAAAAATGCTAATAACCATGTACCACGGTAAACCAATTGAAAATTACCGAAAATACTATCAATACAACAGTTACCAATGCATTCGGTACAACATTAGTACCGTTACCACTATATTGCGGTACGATAGTGATATTGGATTTTTAATGCCACGGTAATACTGTACCGTACAACAATTTATATAAACACTTAATACCAACTTAACTGACAATTATTAACTTTTACTTTTAAATAAGTTTTTGCAAACACCACCTATACATAACTTTCTTCGTAGGGGTGGTAAACGAGTTGAGCCGATTCGTGAGCTTGATGAGGTGGTTCGAAAAAAGCTCGAACACAAACTCGAGCTTTCTGACGAGTCGAGTTCGAGCTTCTTTTAGTTATTCGTGATCTCGCGAGCCCCCTCACAAGCCTTATCTTTTTATATATTTTTGTATTCCTATATATTATTTTATATTTAAATAATGTATAATAATATAAAATAAGTTACAATAATATAAAAAGAAAATATAAATATTAAAATATATATATATATATATATATATATATATATATATATATATATATATATATATATATATATATATATATATATATATATATATATATATATATATATATATATATATATATATATATAATTACAGTTTATTCTTTATTTGTAATTTTTTTATTATAATCTAGGTAATTTTTAATACTAAAAAAAATAGTTAAAAAAAATGTCAAATGAGCTTGGACTCGAGTTCGAGCTCGAGCTTGACAAAATGAACTCGAAAAGAGCTCGTTCACACCCCTAATTCTTCGTTAGTTATGAAGTATACTCATTTAAATTTCGATTTTAGTTACCTCCAACACCTTTTGTTCATTAATGTATTTAAAAAAATGGGATTCTTTAAGATAACTCTTGCCCTTTCTAATAATGGTAAGTCAAGTCACATTTTCATTATTAGGGATAAATCAGCTTTTCTTTTAGGGTCTATTAGATATAACCCCCTTAAACATTCAAATAATAGGGGTAAACCCAAATTTATATTTGCCATTTTGATAACAGCCCAAACTTTTCCTAATTACATAATTACCCTTAATCAAATCCCACAAAACCCGTTACTTTACCTTTTGAAATAAAATCAAATCCCTCCCTATTTTCCAGTTAAATCACTATCATCCCAAACCCACTATCGAATAAACTGCAAAACCTCCCAAAACAACTTTCCGGTACGGGCGATTGAAAGGGGAAGACGTCTGCACTGCCGTGAAACGACGATTTCCGTGCACTCCGAGCAAGCTGTCGTAGGTACGTCGTCGCCACTCGCTGAATCGCTATCATCCATCGATTTGTTGATATGTTTTGGCTAAATCGACTATCACGTTTGTGTAATTGCAGATCTGTTATAATCGTATACCGAATTCGAGCACTAAATCAGTGATATTGCAACAATTGATGGGCAGGACATCCACCAGAAGTGATATCGTCGTTGGCCGCCGTCGTTGCCGTCGCCGTCACTGCTCCAAGCTAGGGTTACTCAAATCTAGGATTACTCAAATCTAGGGTTTTGATAATTCTTCGGCCCATAGTTGATTAACGAGATGCATAGTCGACTTACATCTGTATTAATATACTATCCCATATCATTTAATAGACTATCCCACTGGTATAAGTTTACTATGGATCTCATTAATCGACTATGGGCCGAAAAATCATCAAAACCCTAGATTTGAGAAGTGACGGCGGCGGATTTGTGTTTTAAAATTAATAGACTACCTCATATCTTTTAATAGACTATCTCATGTATCTAATTCGACTATAGGTTTAGTTAATTGACTATTGGAAAAATAATAATATATATGGAAACTGAATAATATGTTTGTTTGAAATACTAATCCATTAGGGTAATTTTCCTTATTATATGAAAACGATTAAGGTAAATAATAATATATATGAAAAAATAATAATATATATGGAAACAGAATAATATGTTTGTTTGAAATACTAATCAATTAGGGTAATTTTCCTTATATCATGTAATAGACTATCTTATTGATCTAATTCGACTAGATCTCGTTAATCGACTATGGATCCCGTATTATTCAACCACATAGTATATTAATAATTTCAATATAGTACATTGATCTGCTATGATAGTATATTACGGTTATAGTAGTGATATGAATTGTGTTACAAACAATATACCACTGAAATGACAAGAACATTGAGAACAACACCAACGTAAAGTATTCCAACATAACCAATAAAATAGTACATTAATAATCCCATAATTTCAATCTAGGGTTTTGATAAAATACATAAAACATATCATAACACAATCAAACCAATATGTCGAGTTAAAAAACTCTAGTACATTAATAATCTCATAATAATATAATAAAATGATAATGGTAGTATCATACGGTATTCATAATAGTATACTACTGTATTACAACGGCTTAAAAGTTAACCAAAGTTACCGAGCCAAGATACATTCACCAACGCCTTCCAGCCTATATGTCATGCTTATATCCCACCCATCGAGTTGTGGCCACATTGAAATAACAAATGCAACCAATGAACCGCGAGTAAACCCATTCGAACACCTCTTTATAGCAACCAACCCACCAAATCTCAACAAGATCCGTACAAAATTCGCCATCGATAAAAACCTTGAATCATGATACGACATTAAAAATGCAGAATACTAAAAAATATATTAATATGATCAAAAATAAACTTAAAATGCAAAATTCATACGATAACTTAAAAAATACTACGGAATATATTTTAATGTACTACCCAGCGTCGTAAAATCCGCTGTTATAAACAAATAAACCAACTATCGACCGGGATCAGATTCATGAACTCCACGACAGCGGACAGTTATTTCAATTAATGCGTAAACCAACTACGATGTTCATATAAAACAACTCTGGTCCGATATACGTGAACCATCCTCATCTAACTCTGTCAATCATCTTCCAAACAAACATCATCCGCCAAAAAATAACGATGTATATATGACGGAATAATTTTGTTAAAAAACGTTCTACTTAATAGAATCAAGTATCAACACAACTCTTAAAAATTTCTAACCACCGTAATCGACAATCCTAGACATTGAGCGAAAAATAAAAACGAATAACGCATTCATACCCGGTTAACAACGTCCAACAACGAACGCTCAAATTCGATCCTATTTCAACGACGGTGCAGAAATCTTCAAAGACGATAAAAAACCGCTGGAACGCTGAAGAGAACCTTCGAAAAATATTGTACACGATTTGATATAACGGCCAATGATCTCACGTAATTTTATTCCGTGATTTTAGGCAACGTATCAGCAAATCTCAAATCACGTAGTAAAGGAAATAAATGCCGTTT
Source organism: Erythranthe guttata (assembly GCF_056151865.1). Lineage (NCBI taxonomy): Eukaryota > Viridiplantae > Streptophyta > Magnoliopsida > Lamiales > Phrymaceae > Erythranthe > Erythranthe guttata. The sequence goes on along the minus strand of NC_142536.1, from coordinate 13,758,480 downwards.
AAAAATAAAACAGGGGTATTAAAGGCAAATTATATAATATATTTTGCCAAGTTGGCAAAATTGGGTCTATATCAAAAAGGGAAAAAAAAATTGGATCTACCTCATTAGAAAATATGAATAAGGGGGTTATCCCTAATAAACCCTTTCTTTTATTACCCTCCCTGCTATTCACTTTCTATTACCCCACTATTTAATGTAGTTTTTTGTTTTTTAAATACTTCAATTTTTGTTATTACTTATTTTTTTAAATAATTAAAAATATATATTTTTTAATCTCATTTGTTTTTTCAACTACAAAATTATCGAAATCAACTCAAATTTTATTTTTCTTTTCTTTTTAGAATTAACTATAAAACCACCATATACAACTACAAAATAGTGGTATTCAACAGCCCAACCCGTTTACCAAACTGAAATCATCTACAAATTATCAAAATCAACTACAAAAGAGTCGAAATTTATTACCCTCCCCGCTATTCACTTTCTATTACCCACTATTTAATGTAATTTTTTGTTTTTTAAATGCTTCAATTTTTTTTATTACTTATTTTTTTAAATAATTATATATATATATATATATATATATATATATATATATATATATATATATATATATATATATATATATTAATCTCGTTTGTTTTTTCAACTACAAAATTAACGAATCAACTACAAAAAAATACTTCAATTTAATGTAACTATAAAACCACCATATACAACTACAAAATAGTGGTATTCAACAGCCCGTTTACCAAACTGAAATCATCTACAAATTATCAAAATCAACTACAAAAGAGTCGAAATTTATTACAAAACTATCAAAATCAACTAAAAAAATAGCATAATCCGAAATCAACTACAAAGTATAAAAAAAAGACTATATTGTTTGAGGAATAGGGAGACTCCATATAACATGCCATTTACAATTCCTGCCCCACTACTTGAGCCTTCTCGGCCTCATCGTTGATTCACTAGCTCGGAAAAATGAGAAAGAACCCTATGGTAACACGATTTAACTGAGAATCTGCCATTTTTTTTTAAATGCCAAACCCAAATGTCCTTCGCATACCACGCCTGTTTCACAAGCAACGTGCCCCCCCCACCCCCCCCACCCCCCCCCAACAACCAGGCCATGCTCGTATTCTTGCCATTTCCCCACCAAAATTGTCGAATTGCCATTTCAATTTCTTTAATAAGTCCGTTGGGAAGAAGAAAACAACTCATCACGTAAGTCGGTATAGCCTGTAGGACTGTTTTAATCAAAACTTCCTTGCCCGCTTTGGAGAGTTGTTTCTCTCCCCACCCCTTGATCTGGAACCGCAATTTCAGTCGGACATAAAATAAATTCTCAACAAATTCCTAGACAATAGGGATTGCATATATCTATTAATCTGTTTTTAATTCAATTTTATTTAAATAATAATGTATCTGATGCCTATGGGTCGGAACATAATTAATAAGGCAATTCGATTCTGCTATTCGGCACGGAATATCGGATTACTCGGTAGCTTGCGTTGCAAGAAATCATGAAAGGAAGATGCCTTGCTTGGAAAGTGATGAGGAGCCACGACCAGCTACAGCCGATCGAGGGCGAAGCCTTGGCGGCTCCCCTGTCTTACTAGCTAAAGCAAACGGTCGGACGGAAGTTAGTTTTCAGACTAATAAAAAGTTCGCAATCTACAATCTCGTATGAATTCATCTCGAAAGATTAAGACAATTTTTTTTACACGATTTCTCGTTATGAGAAAAGGTCTACCATAAAAGTTGTTATTCTCATTTGTAAAAATATCAATATCTTTGTCAAATAATTCATAATCGGAACTTTTATTTTTGATTTCATAAATATCATATGATTTCATTTATTTTATAATTATTGCATCATTATTGAAAACATACACAAGGAGAATAATATATATATTCATATATCCATGTATATCCATAGCTAATGCAACAATTTATTTAAGCAATGGAAGAAACCGAAGGCGAGTGATTCATAGCAGCGTTAATGGCAGCATCAAGAGCATCGCGACAACACTTCATACAGCAATTAGGCAACTCTGCTTCGCAACAACTCGGTACAGCATCGACCCCTTGTAAGAACGCCATGCCAATAATAACTGCAACTGCAAAAACGACAAACGCTACCGATCGCGATTTTGTTGTATCGAATTTGAACATGCCATTTTTTCTTTCTCCAGCCATTTTAGTGTTTTTTAATTAACTCCGATCCCAATTAATTCATATATTTATATAGAAGTTTGTGTAAAGGTGGTAAGTGAATTACAATATGATTTGATTTTGATTTTTTAAGAGATTTACTCTACAAATAGTAGGTAACTGTAATTGATCATGTTACTACGTTATATTAGAAGATTGAATGAATGTATACAGAAGAAAGAAATGAAAAAGAAATCTACTAGCTATTGAGATTTTACTATATATAAAATTAGCATAAAATATGATATAATTAATCTAGCTAAGACATTATTAATATTTTTTTGAGTTTGAATGCCACAAATCTCTCTCTCACCCTCCAAATACTAATAATCTTTAGATTGACAACATCTGTTATTAAAATAAAATACCACTATAATACAAAATTGCTCTCATTGTGTTTTTAAAAAAATCTACTTAGGGTGCATTGCAAATGATATATCGTTTTTCAAGGGTGCTAAGTGCTATTAATTTTACTCTAAGGTGCAAAATGCCAAAAAAAAAATATTTAAAGGATATGTCATATGAAGTGGAATCTGTGCATATTCAACTGTTAAATAAAGGGGCGGGTCAACAAAGCATTGACTCAACTGACCTGAGTTTGAATCCAACTTGGCCTAATTTGGTCTTGTTTCCTCTCAAATAATACATTCAAAAATCGAATAATACGGAGTATTGCTTATGCGCATAATTAATCAAATAGTACCCAAAACAACAACTTATTTATTTATGGTGTTGCACTTCAAATAGATAAATTTACAATCAGAAGAGAAAACTAGCAACATCAATCATATAGTGATTAAATAAAATATATTCTTGTTTTCCAGGGATTGAAGAAATAATTGCAGGACTTTTAATTATGCATTGAGTGTAAAGTACACTAGACTAATCATGTGTGACAAGTTCGAACCATTGGAAATGAGATTTGAACTTGAATTAATTGACATAAGATCACTTGCCCAAACCACCGAGTCATACAAAACCTATTAATAAATAAGTACAAGAATGATTTTAAACTATTGAATTCCTTTTAACTTGTGACTTTTTACTAAAATTATAATATAACAAGGGAATTGCTTTTTGCGGTTTGAAAATTGCTATTTGCGGTTTATAACAAAAAACACTTTATTTCTCTAAGTGTTCCAACATGTTTTTGCGAAAAAAAAATCGATTTGTAGGGCTTTTTAACATGAAATTGGTTCCGTAATCGATCTACCCAATGCATATTACACGTAAAAGAGTCGAAATTACATCAAAAAATCGAAGCCCAACCCTTCTTCAAGCTTGATTTCGAATTTTCGATTTTTTTTTTTTTTTGCTATTTACAGTTTGGGGGGTTTTTTGATTTTTTTGGAAAGTTTTTGAGGGTTTTGTGAAAAACCGCAAATAGCAATTTTGTAACCGTAAATAGCATTTCATTATAACAATCATCTATAAAATTCACTGTACATAGAAATTGGAATAAAATTTTCAAATTTCGACGATTTCAATCCAAAAAAATTATAACTTTCGAACTCGTTTTTTTAATTCTAATTTTTGAAATTTGGATTTTTGATTATTCCAATTTTCTCGGAACAAAATTATAATTAATGTTTTACTTGAACATAAATAAATAAAATGGTATTATGGGACTATGGCCACCCTTACGAAAAACTCTTCATGGATAATTTCAACCACCCCACAACTTGAGAGATTTTGTACCTCCGGCTGTAATTTACCCAAAATAAAATGATTTGCTCCCAATATCATTTCGATCCGATTAGATATCCACCAGAGGGATATTTTTATCTGAATTCTCTGAAAAGTGAAAAGTGATTAAAATATGGCCCACTGAAAATCTTCATAGATTTCCAAAACAACATCATCATCATTTAAGCTGGTGAAGCTGAGTTCAATTCAGCTGTTTGAATGTGCCTGCAAAGAAAGGATTGGTAAGTTTTGTTTTGCGCTACTGTTGAATGTTTTATATAGACACACACACGTATGAGGGATGCCTACTACATGTTTGTTGAAATTCCTACAAGAAAAACGAGCTCTTAGAAATTAGTCTGGAAACTTCCACCGTGTTGTGCACACAATGAATGAATGAATGAATGGCATTCCGTAGTGAACATTTTTAATTCCTTATGCATCTCATTCTCACCATTACCTTAAACTTTTTTCCTCGTACTAAGGTTAAGTCTCTAGATTTGTGATGTTTCCTTAACGACCCTTGAACGAATTTCACTTATCTACATTATCTCGTCTTTCGGTATTTTTGTCAATGCTAATGATTGTGCTACCCCAAATCAAGAATTGTTAGGCAGTGTGGACTGTGTAAAGCTCCTATGTTGCAAAGCTTTTGAAGTTATAGGCATTTAGTGTACATTATCATGCTACTGCAAAAGCTAAAATGTCGAAGAATCGTATTCCGAAGTGTGTATATCTTCCGACACACTTCTTAGTATCACACCCTCAGACTAAAAGTTTGTTTACAAGTGTCACTGACGAGTCAACCGAACATCCAAACTGGGACAATGTTTTAGAAGGACATACATACATAATCGAAACGTAGTTCCAATGTATGCATCATAATCACAGTGAAAGAAAACGAAAGAAAACCTGTCAACATTAATGTTGTGCGCTCGTTTCATTCCTATCAACAGGCTCAATCCCCATGTTCGTTATGTGAGACGATTCGCCTTGTTGACTTGTAGTGTCGTTCTCAAAAGCACTTGTAGAATCGGAAACAGAATCTTGTGAGCGATCAGTTGTTGTAGAGACCGATGGGGAGTTTAACGGGCTCTTTCGGCCATCGTCTGTTTTCTTGGACAGGAAAATCTTTAGCCACTTTACTATCTTGCTCCACCTTGTGGATCGAGTGCCTGCGGGCTCTACGATGACACTCCGATTTTCATGTTGGAATTTAATCATGTAATCTGCAAAGGCTATAACTCCGACTATTCCTACAACTGAGAAGAGTACCGCAAAGCTTTCGAGCCCAATACTTTTCGATGAGAGTTGGGTGTTCGAGTCCGAACATTTGGTGCTATCTCCAAACCACTTCCTCTCGATTTCCACCATCTTTTGGCCCTCTGTCACATTCAAAATTGCTCTTGAAACATCAAGTACTAGAGGAGAACCTGTTGGGAAGACCTGCAAAGAAAAAAAACGAGATTTTAGAACGATAAAAAGGAAAATAATGGATAGGAGGGTCGGGTCGCATACAAATCCGAAACCATCAGCCTTGTATGTGGGTCCGACCATCACGTATTTCGAACAGTATTTGCCTAGAAACAGCTTTATGTACGGGATCTCTTGAAAGGCAGCAGCTATTCCACCGTTTCTACTCCCTTTAGAGAGAAGTTTATCCATTTCCTCCGCTGAGTTGAACGGCCGAAGACGGGACTCGTCAAAATTCAATCTTTTCAGAAATCCAAACAAAAACGATCCTTCCATGTAGCCTACGTACTCCTTGTTTTGAATAAGCACGTTTACATCAGTAACTGCTGGCTGCAGCTTCTGGACTGTTAGCATGGACGTAAGACTCGCAGTATAGGTTTGCGTTAGTATAAGTACCACCAGAAACCATATGATCAGTACAGACCTGCCCCATTTGCTTACGACCCTCTCCTCTGCCGAAAAGTACAAAGACGAATATCATGCTAATGTAACCAACATTCAGGAAAAACGAGTATAGTTTAGAAGATGAAAGGAGTCTTACTGTGAGCAAATACCATGGTGGAGAAGGCAAACCAGAATATCATGCCTAGTTGGTGCAAACGAGGACCCCTGAAATCTTCGTTGATTCGATGTTCAAGAATCCAGATAAGAAAACCTATGAAAATGAATGAGCAAAAACTCGTCAACCAAAGTTGCCAAGTCAGTGGCTTTAGAAACGCCAGCACGTTTTTGCCCTTATCGTCTCGGATTGGTACGACCATCGAAACACCAGACTCTTTATAAGGCAGAGTGAAGTCAACGTACTTTGACCTATTTCCTAGAATCGTTACGTCTCCAGCCACAGCATCATAGTTCTGTTGTTCATTGATTATCAAGAAAGTTAATCTTGCTATTATGTCGAAAAAAAAACGTGCTTGGGTTTTTTTCTTTTTTGTAAATTCATATGAAAGGGGAAGATACTTACTCCAAGGTACACTTGATAGACCAAATCGTTGTAATCTCCAGCCGTCTCGTGTTGAGGTGTCGCAAACGGAACGTATTCGTACGGGACACCATACGGTAGTGCTGACATCACCGCATCAAAAACGTCGACGCAGTATCCTTCCACTTCTATGGAATTGTCGGAATCCCAAGTAACACGAACAAACTCGGTGAAACCACCCCTCGTAGGTACTCCTACTCTCAGTTTCTTCCCGTTTGTGGGAATCACCCAACCTTTAGGTGGAGATGATTTGTCGCCCGGCCATGTAACGGGTCCCAGGTTCGACTTTGAAGTTGAATATTTTTTTACGTTTGTACTCGTGAAGTTCGGTTCTTCGACAATTCCATTCTCTTCCGTCCAATATCCTATGTTGCTAGCTGCAGGACCAACTATATTGACTATCTGATACGGAGGTGGTTGGAGTTCGCCTTCGACTAATCGAAAACTTCCAGCAAGGCCTTTAAATGTAATACTTGATAAAGACTGAACGAGCTGTGGTCCGCTCACCGATACGCCAAAGGCTTCAAGATCTGTCGAATTTCTAGACACGTTCGCCTCTCGATATTTATGATTTTCTAGTCTTGCTTTCTCTACCGCCATGGCTACTGCAGTGGCCGCGTCATAAGCCCGCATCCGATAGATGTCCAAATCAGAAGTTTGAGCTTTTGGACCGATCTGCCGAACCCTTTTCTCGTATCGGATTTTAAAGTCGTCGAGCTCCTTGGTGTTCGGAACATAAGGCCTTACTCCAATTACTCCTCGCATGGACTCGACTACAGAAGGATCCATTGAATTTAAATCGTTCGTGACGCTATCGGTTATCATCCATGCGTACTCTTTACTCATCATTCCTAATTGTTTCGCTTTGGTGAACAGGCGAGAAGCGAGAGGGCTCAGCATGTGGACTACGAAAACTCTAGTCTGCATAGTCATCAGCTTGTAAAGCTCCGCGACAATTTGGTCGTCCGTTGCTAATGGCGGAACGACGCTCCTGTAAGGTACGCGCACGCTAACCTTTTCAAGTGCATCGGTCAAAAACGGTAGGATCCCTTCCCCGAACTCGTTATCCTCGTAAATGGGCACAACTTCTCTCCATCCAAAGGCTTGAATAATCGCAACTATGGCACCTACTTGTGAAGAGTCTTTTAGAGTAGCCCGAATAAAATACGGACTCCTAAGCGATGAAAGAGAAGGACTTGTGGCTGAAAAGGTAATAATAGGAACTTGAGCTTTGTGTCCGAGAGAAATAAGGAAGCTAGCCTGTACCGATAACATAGGACCTATGATGGCTTGCACTTCGACATTCTTCAATAAGTCCAGACCTGCATTTCATGTATTCATGAATCGATCATTTTGAACGTTTCATAACAAGACCAAGAAAATCGTTGAATATTTCGTATATTGATTGTCGGCACGGAGTTCTGGCTAAGGGAAAATTGTAATTTTGGTCCCATATGTTGGCATATAACTTTGTAAATAAAGTAAACCTTGATAGATTTTACTTGTGTGGAGACTTAATAGAACTTTGATTTTGTTAGATGACGATTTTGTGAACCAAGTCAGAGGAGCATTTATAATTTTTAAGCGTCCATTAAGTAAGTTTTGGCGAGTTTGTTAGCTACATCGTCACGCAATAGTTAAAATTCAAAGTTCGAGCGAAATAGGACAAAAAACGCTAATTGTGCATAGTTATTGCATGTAAAACTGAAAACTGGACAAGTTAAAGGACCAAAATTACAATTTTCTCTCCTCGAGTCTCGAAGAAAATAACATATAGAAAAACTTGCGAAAATATTGTGTGTGTGTGTGTGTGTGTGGGTGTGGGTGTGGGTGTGTGTTATAGGCGAAGTACCTGCTGCAGCTGCTGCAACAACATCGCCTTTAGAGTCCCGATCGAAGAGAAGCAGCCTTGTCTTATAATGATCGTGCGTAGCATAGAAGTCTGAGAGAGCCATCGTTATGTAGTCTAATGTTATCTTTCCATAATTATCCATGTCTAGCACAACCCCGACTCGTACCGGAATGATCTGCGCCGTTGCCATTTTTATCGAGAAAAACTCTGAAGCGAATACGTAAACGAAGAAGAGATACAAAATGGGATTGATCATGCAGCTTGTTTTCTTCTCCATATCTTTTTAATTTTTTATTTTGTAGCTTTTTTTGAGATGGTTTGATTAACAAAGCACACATGTATATGTATGCATATTGGATGTTTTGAACTTGAACTATCCACATCAAGAACTAATTACCAAAATGGGATGTGCTAGCCTGCTATGTGTATTAATATTTAATTATATTATATTATATTTTCACAGTTTCCTCGAAGAATCATTGTAGTTTACTTTTGTGAAGTCAATGAGCTATTCAACAACCTGCAAGATGATTATTTATTTATTTATTTTATTTTTTATTATTTTTTTTATTTGAGAAAAAGATGATGAAATAAAAGGGTTGGTTACTTGGTTTTGATTTTCCTCTTCTGTAAGAAAATATTACATTTGTTATGTTTTGGTTATTAGAAAAAGAAAAAGAAAAAAGAAAAAAGAATATCAGGTGCAAAAGGATTAAACAAGAAGCTTAAGAATCTTGGAGAAAACCAATGAATGTATGTTAAGCTACCAATTTGTATTTTACCATGAAATGATTTTTTTAATTTTTTATATAATAAGTAGCACAGGCCTCTGAGGAGTTTCTGTAATTTATTCTAAAAAGGGTAAATTCCACTTTACCCCCTCATACTCTACCCGAGAACCACTTTACCCCCTCATACTCTCAATTTCATCGATTTACCCCCTTGTACTTGTACAATTTTCCAATACAGCCCTCTCATTCAACTTTTGGCATTTTGACTCTGACGCCGTTTGGTCAACTCTGTAAATTACAAAATTGCACTGCCTATAACGCATCGTTTCTCCTCCGTTAATATTGTCATTTCTTCTTCTCCCACCACTTCCCCTTCCAAAATATCCCCAAATTGAACCCCTAACTTAGTAAAAATCAAGACCCAATAATTGATCGATTCCACCCAGTGCAAAGAAAAAATATATATGAATGTGCGAAACTTTCTCTTTTCTAATCACGAGAGTCAAAATCGAAAAAAATCAACATTTACGTCAATATTTTGACTCTTGACCAAATGACATCAGAGTCAAAATCGAAAAAAGTTGACGAAGAGGGCTGTATTGGGAAATTGTACAAGTACAAGGGGGTAAATCGATGAAATTGAGAGTACGAGGGGGTAAAGTGGTTCTTGGGCAGAGTACGAGGGGTAAAGTGGAATTTACCCTTCTAAAAATTATAATCCATTTGGGTTTTATAAATTGGTTTAATTCGGGATTGAGTACTCCAAGTTGCTATACTTGACTTTTACACCCAATAACTTTATAAATTAGTATTGTTGGTCCTATTTTGCCAAACTTTTCAATTTCAACGGCTCAATACTGATGTGACTAACAAGCTTGTCGGATCGGATGTTAAGTAAATATTTATATGATTAAAAGTGGGATAATTACACTTTTGGTCCCTCATGTTTGGCCCGATTTCACTTTTGGTCCCCCTTGTTCCAAAGTGAACAAAGTTCACCTCCAAGTTTCAATTTTAAACACTTTTGGTCCCTACTGTTACATATCCGTTAACAAGTAACCGAAAACCCCATTTTGGGGTGGACAGTGAAACTTTCAAATCTCTTGGTGCTGAAAATAATTATAAATTTAGAATAGACTACTTATAATTTTTAATAATAAAATAAAAAATCAACGAAACAAATTATTTTTTAATATACTTAATATTATTATAATTATACTACTTATAATTAATTTTTTAATAACAAAAAAAATTAACTAAACAAATTATTTTAATCATACTTAATATTATTTTTAATTATACTACCTATGATAAAAAAAAATTAATCACAAAAACATAAATTAACTAAACAAATTATTTTCAATTATTATTATTATTATTATTATTATTATTATTATTATTATTATTATTATTATTATTATTATTATTATTATTATTATTATTATTATTATTATTATTATTATTATTATTATTATTATTATTATTATTATTATTATTATTATTATTATTATTATTATTATTATTATTATTATTATTATTATTATTATTATTATTATTATTATTATTATTATTATTATTATTATTATTATTATTATTATTATTATTATTATTATTATTATTATTATTATTATTATTATTATTATTATTATTATTATTATTATTATTATTATTATTATTGAACAAATACTTAATATTATTATAATTGTACTACTTATAATTATTTTTTTAATAATAAAAAAGGAAATTAACTAAACAAGTCATGTATAATTATACTTAACATTATTATAATTATACTACTTATAATTAATTTTTTAATAATAAAAAAATTAACTAAATAAATTATTGTGCACTATACAAAATTTTAGTTTTCATTTACTACTTATGATTATTTTTTAATAATAAAAAAAGAAATGAACAATATATTTCATTATACGTAATATTATTAAAAATTTAATTATAAGTACTCTATTTTAAATTTATAATTATTTTTCAGCCACAAAAAAATTTGAAATTTTAATTTTCGCCCAAAATAGTGTTTTTCGTTACTTTCTAACGGACATGTAACGGCGGAGACCAAAAGTGTTCAAAATTGAAACTTGGAGGTGAACTTTGTTCACATTGAAACAAGAGGGACCGAAAGTGAAATCGGGCCAAACATGAGGGACCAAAAGTGTAATTCTCCCATCAAAAGTCTATCGATATTGAAATCAAGTTGCAAGTTGATTTATATTTTGGGGTGGCTAGAGCTAATACCAAAATTTTCTTACTTTAATACCACTAAAAATTGACAAAAATTCGACTTGTATGTGTCGAAAATTGTAGGCGAATTTAAAAAAAAAAAAAAAACTAAAAAACCGACTTTGATGCTCAAAAAAGACATGAATACATACTTTAATGGGTTCTCATTCCATGTAAACCACCATTTTATTGTCTTGTGACTCTACTTTATAAGTTTTGTAAGGTTTTGATTCTTTTGAATTTTGAGATTTTTTGGAGGGTTTGTAAGAAGACGAAGAAGAAGAGAGGGTTGAGTTTGGGTTTGGGGGAGAAGAAGAGAGGGTTTGAGTTTGGGGGAGAAGAAGAGAGGTTTTTAATTTTTTGTATTGAAATAAGGAAAAAAAATATTTTTTGTACAAATTATATTTTGTTTGATGAGGGATATTTTAGTACTTTGCTTTTAAAAAAAATATTTGTGGTATTAATCTAAGAAAAAATGTTAAAAAATTCTCTAAAATATGGTATTGAACTTGGTGGTATTGAAATGAGAAAATTTTGGTATTAGTTCTAGCTACCCTCATATATCTTTTTAAATTAAGGCTGTGACTGGATTAGGTCAGTCGATTATTGGCATAAAAATCGACTCATCTGACAAACTATTTTTTGCTCGAATTGAAAATCATTGCCAATTCAACATTGACGGGTCGGTTGATGGTTGACAACTGAATATTTGTTTTCAAAATGGATTAGTTAATGCCAACTAGTTAGGCACATTTTGCATAGTGCCAATGTGCCAACATCACTTATTAGTTCTACATAATTAATAGCAATTCGACAAAATATGTCAAACTAATTCTAAATATGCATATTCTACGATAATATCACAATGTCATAATCACTCATGAGTTCATAACAATTAAAAGCAAACACATAACATACTTCAAACTTCACCGCCTATATTAAAAAATAAATAGAAAAAATACCTTAATTTAGAAAATAAAATACTTTTTGATAAAATTTTATTAATATATTTGGTGTACCAATAACTATCGGTCAACCAACTTTTGATGAT